>NC_089597.1:130064695-130364695 GCF_019320115.1 Miscanthus floridulus
AGAAAGGCAGAAACCACTTGAGATATATTCATATATCATGTTCACACACTATAGACTCCTAGAGCACCGAATGCATAAACTTCCTCGTCTATCCATTATTATCCACTACCTGTGTGCACTAAGTATAATTATATATACATCTGAATAGTCTTATGAGTTCATGAAGGTACATCTGCTTATTAAGTACAGCTATACGAGCAAATTAGAACAACATCGATCATTTTGTACTGAAACATGAGGGAGGCTTTGGACTTTTAGAGAGGAAAGATAGTGTCGCCATCCTCGTTTCTGTCAAGGTAGTTGAATGGAGCATCCCCTTCGTAGCGGAAGTCTGGACCAACGTAGCACTTCATCTCATGAAACAGGTTCAGGTTGTCAACCAACTTATGGAACACATTGCAACCGCAGCACTGCAACAGTAGACCAAAATTCAGCAAATGTGGATACATATGAAAGCAAACAGCTAGACAGAAAATGCAGCACCAGGAAAGGAAAACGAGAACATCCGAATGCGGAAAAGAACAACTTGTAGGTGTCACACATTGTTTGTAGCTAATTGTATGTAAAAAAAACTAGATTTGGAGTTCAGTGGATAGGAAAAAAAACTCAAGGCCAGAGCTGAGCACAAATCTAATAGGGAGCTATGATAATTCACAGTCCGGGAAAGTTTGAGCTTTACATCAAAAAAAGCAACATAGTAATACAGAGACTGCATAGCTAATAGCCATTTTGGGTTCGTAAAGCCAGAGCTGACCACAAACCTAATAGAGAACTATGATAATTCACAGTCCAGGAAAAATTGAGCTTTACATTAAAAGAAGCAATATAGCACTCCCTTCATTCCAAATTATAAGTCACAACAAAAATCTGAGAGTCAAAACATAAGTTTGACCAAAATTATAAAGAAAATTATAAAGATTTATGACACTAAATAGATATACAACAACAACAATAACAACAACAACAACAAAACATTTAAGTCCCAAACAAGTTGGGGTAGACTAGAGTTGAAACCCAACAGAAACCATCAAGGTTCAGGCACGGTTTTTTTTTTTTAACGCAATGGCAGGAGCTCTGCCTTTCAATTAAGAAAGAGAAAGAAAGTTTATGTACAATCAAAGACTAGCGAGATTAATGTTTCATCCCCACCTTCCCCCCATACACCTGTGAGCTAAACGTACTCAAGAGCTCTCTTCCTTTGGTGTATGTCTTCCTTTATCCTTGCTGCTACCTGCGTTCCCGTTTGTATCAAGTTGTCAAAGATTCTCCTATTTCTCTCCTTCCATATATTCCAGAATGTGTAGATAATTACCCCGTTGAGCCGCCTCCGCTCAGATCTTGGCACTTTCGCTGTCACTTCTTCCCACCATGACTTGATGTGGGTGGGGTTTACCTGGAGTTGCTGTTGCAGTTGAGTGAAGTTTTCCCATGATAAGATTTGATCCCAAACCGCCTTGGCAAAAGGGCAACAAAGGCATAAGTGGAGGCTTGTTTCTAAGGGCCCGTTGCACATGACACATTGCTGCTAGTGCGGCCACCCTCTCTTTTGTAGGTTACGAGCCGTTAGAATTTTATCTTACACTAAGATCCAGGCGAAGATCTTGCATCTGTTCTCCACATGCGCTCTCCAAATCAAATCCGTACAGAATGGGGGGAGCGAACCTCTGAATTGGATTTTGTATGCCGAGCGGGTGGAGAAATTCCCGTCATTTGTCCAACGCCAGGTGATGGTGTCCTGGACACCCTGCTGTAGGTGCACATCCTGCATTCGTATCCAGAGGGATACAAACTCCTCTATGTGGGTAGCCGAGGTGATTTTCCTCCCTAGTTTACGTATCCAATTGTTGTTCCGCATCTCTTTTTGCACTGTTTGGTTAGTCCTTGAGACTAGCCGAAACAAGTTCGGGGCTAGGTATTTAGGAGCTTGCCCATCGAGCCAACTGTGATGCCAAAACCTTGTCTTTGCACCATCTCCTAAAGATATATTGATTGAGGAGTTGAAGAGGGTGCGGTCATCATCAGAACATGGGAGCTCCGATCCGCTCCAAGTCTTGGACTCGTCCACCCAATCTTGCCAAAGCCATCGCAACCGGAGAGCTCGTCCAAATCTCTCCAGGTCAAGGACGCCTAAACCCCCAAGGTCTTTTGGTCTGGTAACTGTCTGCCAGTTTACTAGGCAGTGTCCGCCGTTTGCATTCTCCTCCCCTTTCCACAAAAACGATCTCCTGATTTTATCTATCTTCTTCTTAGCCCAAGCGGCGAGGGGAAACACTATCAGGTGGTAGGTTGGCATAGAGGAGAGTACAGAGGTTACAAGAGTGAGACGTCCCGCTCTGTTTAACCATCTTCCTTTCCATTTGGGTAGCCTGTGGGCAATCCGGTCTATGAGAGGTTGGACATGAATCCTTTGCAGTGATCTAATATGGAGTTGTAGCCCCAAATATTTGCATGGGAAGCCCCCTCTAGTACCGGTGAAAGGCGACAGTACTTGGTCTAGGTCGACGTTTCCACAACCAATCGGATGCACTGAGCTCTTTTGAAGATTAATATGGAGTCCCGAGAATGTGCCAAACGCCTGCAGGATGGTTTTGACAGCTTCTACATCGTCTTTTGCGGGGCTGAGGAAAATGGCGGCATCATCTGCATACAATGAGGTTCTCCATTTAGCCGCCGTGATTGGTAAGGGGGTGAGAATCCCTGTTGAGTTGCTAGGTCAAGCAGACGTTGAAGCGGGTCCATAGCTAGGATGAATAGCATCGGCGAAAGCGGATCTCCCTGGCGGACGTCTCTGGCATGGCTAAAGGTGGCCCCCTGTCGCCCATTCAGCATGGGTGTCGAGGAGGACATACGTAGGATGATAGAGATCCATTCCCGCCAACGCTGTCCGAAACCCAGAGCCTGCATCGCCTCAAGCAAGTATCCCCAGTGTACCGTGTCAAAGGCTTTGTGGATGTCTAGTTTCATGAACAAAGTCGGAATCTTCTGCTTGTGTAGTTTTTTTACCGCGCTCTGGACGTACAGAAAATTATCGTGGATGCTTCTCCTTTTTATAAATGCGCTCTGACAGTTTGAAACGAGGGAGTTGAGTCGGGGGGCAAGTCTGTCAGCTAACACTTTGGAGAAGATCTTTGCAATGCCATGGAGTAGGCTGATGGGTCTGAAGTCGCTAATTTTTGTTGCATCCGTTTTTTTGGGGAGAAGGATAATAGTAGCCGAATTTAGCCATTCGAAACCCTGGGCATTCAATGTGAATAAGCAGTTCATGGCTGCCATAACATCCTCTTTAATGATTTCCCAACATGCTTTGAAGAAGGCGCCCGTGAAGCCATCCGGTCCCGGCGCTTTATCGGAAGGCATGGCGTATACAATGTTTTTTATCTCATCTTGGGAGAAAGGCACCTCCAGGTCAGAAAGATCATGCTGGTTGTAACCTAGGGCTTGCCAGTTAATTGTGGAATCTCTCTGCGCCGCGGAGCCAATGTGATTTCTAAAATAATTGTGTATGACCTTTTCTTTATCTTGGTGGGCCACCGCGATTCCCCCATCCGTGTGTAGACAGTGTATGTAGTTCTTTCTCCGTCGAGCATTGGCTCTACTGTGGAAGAGTTTTGTGTTAGCATCTCCACATTGGATGTAAGTTAGCCTCGATCTTTGTTTGATTCTTGATTTTTCAATAGCAGCGAGCCCCGTGCTACGGGATTTGAGTCGGCGGCATAGGTGAAGTTCCATGGCCGTGAGCATCCTATGTTCTTGGGCTGCTTCTAGCTGCAATAATACTTCTTTCACAATGGCGAGCTGTATCCTTGTATCCCCAATCTTGTCTTTCTTCCAACGCTTGATTGCTTTTGCCACGCGCGCCATTTTGATATGCGAGCGTTTGATAGGAAGAGCCGAGGCGACCGGCCTATTCCAAGAATTTTGGACGATGTCTTGGAATCCTTCCATCTTAGTCCAGTAATTTTCAAAGCGGAAGGACGTGTTGTGCCGGTGGTCAAGCTCTCCCTATAGCAGCAGGGGTGTATGGTCCGACATTAGTGATGGGAGGCACGTGAATAGCTGTTTTCCAAGCACTCATATCTAAGGCTAAATCTTTGGGTATATTCCATCCTTTCAAGTCTCCTTTTATTACCTCTACCTAAGTCAACTTCGGTCTTCCTCTGCCTCTCTTCACGTTACTATCTTGGCTTAGGATTCCACTATGCACCGGTGCCTCTGGAAGTCTTCGTTGGACATGTCCAAACCATCTCAACCGGTGTTGGACAAGCTTTTCTTCAATTGGTGCTACCTCTAATCGATCACATATATCATCGTTCCGAACTCAATCCCTTCTTGTATGACCGCAAATACAGCGCAACATACGTATTTCCACGACACTTATCTAATGAACATGCCATTTTTTCGTAGGCCAACATTCTGCACCATACAACATAGCATGTCTAATTGTCGTTCTATAAAACTTGCCTTTTAGCTTCTGTGGTAACCTTTTGTCACATAGGACACCAGATGCTTGGCACCACTTCATCCACCCCACTTTTATTCTATGGCTAACATCTTCATCAATATCCCCGTCTATCTGTACCATTGATCCTAAATATCGAAAGATATCCTTCCTAGGCACTACTTGACCTTCAAAACTAATATCTTTCTCCTCCCGAGTAGTAGTGCCGAAGTCATATCTCATATACTCAGTTTTAGTTCTACTGAGTCTAAAACCTTTGGACTCCAAAGTCTCCCGCCATAACTCCAGTTTCTGATTCACTATTGTCCGGCTTTCATCAACTAGCACTACATCGGCCGCGAAAGACATACACCAAGGGATGTCCCCTTGTATGTCCCTTGTGACCTCATCCATCACTAAGGCAAACAGATAAGGGCTCAAAGCTGACCCTTAATGTAGTCTATCCTAATTAGAAAGCCATCCGTGTCTCCATCACTTGTTCGAACACTAGTCACATAATTATTGTACATGTCCTTAATGAGCCCGACGTACTTCGTTGGGACTTTATGTTTATCCAAAGCCTATCACATAACATTCCTTGGTATTTTATAATTAATAAAGAACCTAATGATATTTAGTTGGTATCATAAATGTTATTATCTTATCATCTAAATTTGGTCAAACTTGAGATGCTTTGACTCTTCAAGATTCTTAGAATGACTTATAATTTAGGATGGAGGGAGTAATACAAAGGCTGCATAGCTAATAGACATCTTCGGTTTGTATTGGGATGGACTAAAATTATTTAAGCAATTGACATGTCTGAAACTAAAAAAAAAGAACGCTACATATCTAGTCCAATATCTATATCTTTATTATATAACAGTATAACACGCATACAAAATGAAGTGATTCATGTCTCTAGGAAAACCAAGTTCTTCAAATTTGAATGGTACAACAACAACAATAAAGCATTTAAGTCCCAAACAAGTTGGGGTAGGCTAGAGTTGAAACCCAGCAGAAGCCATCAAGGTCCAGGCACGTGAATAGCTGCTTTCCAAGCAATCCTATCTAAGGCTAAGTCTTTAGGTATATTTCATCATTTCAAGTCTCCTTTTATTGCCTCTACCCAAGTCAACTTCGGTCTTTCTCTGCCTCTCTTCACGTTACTATCCTGTCTTAGGATTCCACTACGCACCGGTGCCTCTGGAGGTCTCCGTTGAACATGTCCAAACCATCTCAACCGGTGTTGGACAAGCTTTTCTTCAATTGGTGCTACCCCTAATCTATCACATATATCATCATTTCGAACTCGATCCTTTCTTGTATGACCGCAAATCCAACGCAACATACGCATTTCCGCGACACTTATCTGTTGAACATGTCGTCTTTTCGTAGGCCAACATTCTGCACCATACAACATAGCAAGTTTAATCGTCGTCCTATAAAACTTGCCTTTTAGCTTCTGTGGTACCCTTTTGTCACATAGGACACCAGATGCTTGGCGACACTTCATTCACCCTGCTTTTATTCTATGGCTAACATCTTCATCAATATCCCCGTCTCTCTGTAGCATTGATCCTAAATATCGAAAGGTATCCTTCCTAGGCACTACTTGACCTTCCAAACTAATATCTTTCTCCTTCCGAGTAATATTACCGAAGTCATATCTCATATACTCAGTTTTAGTTCTACTGAGTCTAAAACTTTTGGACTCCAAAGTCTCCTGCCATAACTCCAGTTTCTGATTTACTCCTGTCCGACTTTCATCAACTAGCACTACATCGTCTACGAAAAGCATACACCAAGGGATGTCACCTTGTATGTCCCTTGTGACCTCATCCATCACTGAGACAAATAGATAAGGGCTCAAAGCTGACCCTTGATGTAGTCCTATCCTAATCGGGAAGTCATCCGTGTCTCCATCACTTGTTCGAACACTAGTCACAACATTGTTGTACATGTCCTTAATGAGCCCGACGTACTTCGATGGGACTTTATGTTTGTCCAAAGCCCACCACTTAACATTCATTGGTATTTTATCATAAGCCTTCTCCAAGTCAATAAAAACCATGTATAGGTCCTTCTTCTCCCTATACCACTCCATAACTTGTCTGATTAAGAAAATAGCTTCCATGGTTGAGCTTCTGGGCATAAAACCAAATTGGTTCATAGAGACCGGCGTTATTGCTCTCAAGCGATGCTCGATAACTCTCTCCCATAGCTTCATAGTATGGCTCATCAACTTAATTCTCTGATAATTAGTACAACTTTGAATATTCCCTTTATTCTTGTAGATCGGTACCAATATACTTCTCCTCCACTCATCAGGCATCTTGTTCAATTGAAAAATATGGTTAAACAGCTTGGTTAGTCATACTATAGCTATGTCCCCAAGGCATTTCCACACCTCGATTGGGATACCATCCGGTCCCATCATCTTACCTCCTTTCATCCTTTTCAACGCCTCTCTGACCTCAGATTCTTGGATTCTCCGCACAAAACGCCTATTGGTGTAATCAAAAGAGTCATCCAACTGAAAGGTTGTGTTCGTATTCTCACTATTGAATAATTTATCAAAATACTCTTGCCATCAATGTCGGATCTCACCCTCCTTCACCAAGAGATGCTCCCTTTCATCCTTAATGCACTTAACTTGGTTGAAGTCCCTTGTCTTTCTCTCACGAACCCTAGCCATCCTATAAATGCCCCTCTCTTCTTCCTTCGTACTCAAATGTTGGTAAAGATTCTCGTACGCTCTACCCTTTGTCACACTTACAGCTCGCTTTGCAGTTTTCTTTGGCACCTTGTACTTCTTTATGTTGTCCACACTCCTGTCATGGTACAAGCGTCTATATCATTCTTTCTTCTCCTTAATAGCCCTTTGGACTTTCTCGTTCCATCACCAAGTATCTTTAGCCTGGTTTCCACTTCCTTTGGTTACTCCACACACCTCTGAGGCCACCTTTCAAATGTTGGTTGCCATCTTCTCCCACATGTTGTTTATGTCATCATCTTCCTTCCAAGAGCCATCTTTGATAACTATTTCCCTGAATACCTCTGATGTCTCCCCTTTCAGTTTCCACCACTTTGCTCTTTCAATCATAGCTTGTTTATCCCTACGGACACGCACCTGAAAACGAAAGTCTGTCACTAAAAGCTTATGTTGAGAAACAACCCACTCCCCTGGTATCACCTTGCAACCCAAGCATGCTCGTTTGTCCTTCCTTCTAGCGAGGACAAAGTCAATCTAGCTAGAGTATTGTCCGCTACTGAAGGTCACTAGATGAGATTCTCTCTTTCTAAAAAAAGTGTTGGCTATCATCAGGTCAAAAGCTACCGCGAAGTCCAGAACTTCCTCCCTCTCCTGATTCCTACTACCATACCCAAAACCTCCATGAACTGCCTCGAAACCTGCGCTTGTAGTACCTACATGCCTATTAAGATCTCCTATAAAAAGCTTCTCACTACTGGGTACAGCTCTAATCAGGCCATCTAAGTCTTCCCAGAACTGTCTCTTAGCACTCTCGTCGAGGCCTACTTAGGGGACATACGTACTAATTACGTTCAAGACCATATCACCAATGACAAGCTTGACTAAGATAATCCTATCTCCTTGCCTTCTCACTCCCACCACACTATTCTTGAGGCTCTTATCAATTAAAACTCCTACTCCATTTCTATTCGCGACTGTCCCTGTGTACCAAAGCTTGAAACCTGTATTGTCCACCTCCTTCGCCTTCTGACCCTTCCATTTAGTCTACGCATAATATATTTACACGCCTCATAGTCGCAGTATCAACTAATTCTCTTAACTTACCTGTAAGCGACCATACATTCTAACTACCTAAACGGATCCTAGTTGGTTCGACTAGCTTCCTTACCCTTCGCACCTGTCGACTCAGATGCGAAGACCCTTGCTCATTTTTCACTACACCCGGGCGCCGATGTAGCGCGCCACTAAAGATGCGACGACCCGATCCTTGCTCACTTGACACCGTGCCCAGATCGCGACACAGTGCGTCACGGGGATGACGACCCGGCCCTTGCTCATTTAACACCATACCCGGGTTCCGATATGGCGCGTCGCTAAGAGGGTTACGCCCCAACGGTTTTCTTTCGGGTTTCATCTCCATTAGAATGGCTAGATTTAACGTTGGCTCGCCACGCCTATCATAACCCTCCTCCTTTACCAGGGCTTGGGACCTGCTATGTTGACACCAATTTTGTGGAAGAACATATAACCCATGGTATAGTTATTGACTGTGTTAGTCATTCCTTTCAATATTCAGAAGAATTGCATCAAATTATTGCAACATGATGTCTCTTTTCTCATGATATCAAGGATCAACTATCAAGAGATTCACATCTCTAGGATAACCAAGTTCTTAAAATTTGAACTATACGGATGCTCAATTTTGTGGAAGAACATATAACCAATGGTAAAACTGTATTCATTATTGACGGTGTAGTCATTTCTTTCAATATTCAGAAGAATTGCATCAGATTATAGCAAAACATGACTCATGACGTCTCTTTTCTCATGATACTGAGCACCGACTGTCAAGTGATTCTCATCTTAGGATAACCAAGCTCTTCATATTTGAACTGCACTGCTGGCAGGCATTGAGGGAGAACATATAACCCATGGCAGTACTGTACTAATAATTCACTGAATTGGTCATTTCTTTCTAACATTTCAGAAGCCTACCTAAACTGTATGCTATAAAGTAATAACAAATTGACGATGCTGCAACTTAGAAAAACGAACACAGAAGCAGCAGTGGCACCTCAATACGCATAACTAAGGCAGGACATGAGGACAAGGATCAGCTTAACTTGGACTCCTATTAACACAATGGTTACACTAATCACATAGTTCATACCTGAACAAACACAGTTCCATCGGTGTAGGCATGAGGATTGATGGCCCTGGTCGTACGCTGCCCACACACGTTGCAGGTGAAGGCCACCCGCATACGCCGCCGCGGTGATTTGGTGAAGAGGGACCAAGGCAGCGTCGACACCTCCGGCCTGCCCGCCCCACCGGCCTTGCTCGCCGTCGGGGGGCCCTCCATCCCCGATCCCGTCGTCCAGCCGCTCCCCGTGGCAGCACTCACCACCAGTCCCATGGCTGCGTCCTGCCGATGATGTGACACAGGAGCCAGGTCAGCCAACATCAAAGCATCTATCAATCTTCAGCACGATCTGACCATTTGCTGGCGGCATGGGAGCGAATCGAAGCAAAAAGTTGAATGAGATCGCGCGAATCTGCGAGCACAAAGCAAGCCTAAACGCGCCCAATTCGATCCGAGTGCTACAAAAAGACCCCAATAGAAATGCAGGACGAGACGGCACGAAACCGAGCGAATCAGGGCGGGGTGCTGTCGGATTGCGCCAAGGCTGGGTGGGTGGTTACGGCGCCGCCGCGTCCGTACCTTGGAGAGCGGCGAGATGGAGAGGCCGTACGGTGCCAGGCTGGTGGGCTCGCGCCCGGGCCCCGAGCCGGACCCTTTGGCGGCCTCCTCGTCGTCGTCGTGACCTGCAGATGGTTCGTGATGCGTGAGGATTACACTACCAGAGAGCAGAGAGGTCCAAACGAGACGCTCAGGAAGGGGAGGGATGGACACGTACGCTTGGAGGCGGCGACGGGGAGGAAGGAGGCACGGCGCCGGCGGTGGAGCGGGGTAGAGGAGAAGGGGAGTGGGAGAGAGCGGGAGGTGGTGGCCATCGCGGCGGCCGCGACAGAGTCCATGGGCGGCGACGGCGAGAGAACGACGGCGAGGAGGAGGTGCAGCTGGCGTGAGATTTTTTTCCTCTTGGGCTGGAAGGGGAAGGCAGACAAATGAAATCGTTTTTTTTTTAAGGAGCGGGTGAGGATTAAGGCTGTCCGCACCGCTACCCGGTAAAACGGCCGGTAAGCTAGCGGTGACGTAGCGTGCGTCCGCACCGCGCGCTAGCGTAACGGCCGGGCCTGCCACCGCTACAGACAGCGTAGGCTAGGGAGACGCACTAAACACTGTAGCATACTGCAGCAGGAAAAGAGAGTTGGTGAGAGAGTGAAAAGGAGAGGGAGAGGAATAAAATATGAAATAGTGGGTATAGAGTATGGGATAGAGATAACACGGGTGTGGAAGAAATAAGTATAGAGTAGAGAATCTCGATGACTAAGATAAAATATTCTTTTTAAGAGATGAAAATAGAGGTGAACGAATGCGGATAGCCTAACGGAGGTGCTCAGTTGGTCGGTTTCACAAAATTTTCTTGGTCCGTTTTAGAAACTTTGTTTTGTGGAAATTTTATTATTTAGATTATTTATAAAAATATAACATGAAAAGTTAAATACCGAGTCCGCATACAACCGACTTAGCCCATCATCCACTTCAATCTCATTTTCCCTTGTAACCACATCTCAAACCCAACTCATTCGCTGTCGCTAGTAGACAAACTCGTAGTTTTGTCTTGGCAGTCCGTGGTGAAGCTAGGAATTAGATTTAGGGAAGGCAAATGTCAACAGGGGTTATTTAGGTCCCGTTCGCTTCGCTGAAAAAACAAACCGAACACTGTTCCGATTGATTTGTTGTAAGAGAAAAACATTGTTCCGGCTGAAAAAAACAAGCTAAAAAGTACGGATTATAAGAGAAGTGAATAGGGCCTTAATCTTTAATTATGTAGTAGATTAGCTAGATCATTAAGGGTTAGGGGAGGGCATAGGCACGAATTGAAGATTCCTGATCTTAGCCGCAGGCAGGCAATGAGCCCAATCTTCTTCTTCTCCGTTACTCCCTCTCTCGGATTAGTTCAAGCTCATGCCGAGCTAGGGTTGGGCTAGCACTATAGTTGGGTAAGGAGATAGCAAGGCTTAGAAGAAAGGTTGTGGGCAGCGACTAGCCTAATATAATGGTGGTGGCGTGCGGCGAGGGCGTTGTCGAGCGAGCAGCGGGATGATCGGTAGGGAGAGTCGACAACAAGGAAAACTTATGTGAAACATACGTTGTTGGTCTAGTCTTGACCTTGAGCCGATTCGCCAATTGTTGTTGCTGAAACGATCTGCTTGGGAGGTGATCACTGAAGTACTTTTTATGAGGAGGATATTTGTATCAAGAGGAAATGGTGGAATGTGAGAAACAAAATTAACAAGAGAGAGAGGGGGCTGTCGGGAGATGAAGTAGCAGTAGATGTAATGAAGCTGTTTGGCGAACAGTCCACACATGAGAAACAGCAGCTGACACGAAGGAAAGAGGGCACGCCTAGATGGAAAACTCCTCGACAAGGGCAGCTGAAAATTAACGCAGATGGCTCCTTCATCCCAGATGCTTTGCAAGGCAGCTGGGGCTTCATTGTTCTTGACCATGACGGTGAGGCGATCCTGGCAAGGGCTGGTCGCCTGGGCGCAGTCCCAGATGCTCTTACAGCCGAGGCGGCGGCATGCCAACAGGCTCTGCAGCGCAACAAATCATGACGTTTCTCGTATCCAAATGGAAGTAGACTCCTCCATTCTCAAACATGCTCTTCAGTCTCCTTCGATGGACTTGGCAGCGTGTGGGATGTTGATCATGGACACTCGTTTCTTGTTGTCATAGCACTTTTGTCATGTTTGCTTCGCTGATAAGCTATGGCTGAAAGCACTGTTGGCTGATTTGTTGTGAGAGAAAAATATTGTTCGTTGACTGAAAAAGTACGGTTTATAAGCCAATCGAACAGGACGCTTATTTGTAGTGATATCTTCGGTTCCTAGAGCTTTTAATGTTGTGGCACATGAGTTAGCCAAGTATGCTATGTGTGGGGACCCGAGCGAGCTCCACGTGTGGGCAAACCTCTCTCCAGAATTTATAAAGACTCTTTGTTGCTCGCAATTTGGCCGAGCCTGTGTTGCCAATAGTAAGGCCATAGAGCCGAAATTTGCTTCAAAAAAAAAAAAAAGAACATAGTAGACAGAGCAGGAATGGGAGGCGACAATGATGGGTGCATAGAGTAGAAGGGCCCAGGGCATGTCCAATAGTAAGAATCACTTGCTAGCTCTTACGTGCCACATATACTGAGGTTCCTTCGTATAAAGCTTTCTTTATTCCACTTCTTTCTGTCATACCATCTATAGACCCAGTTCTCACTATGTAAAGTATTTATTGATCTTTTGTACTACCTCCATCCAAAAAAATGCAATTTTGGATTTAGATTGGGTCAAACTTTCTTAAATTTGACTACAACAACAGAGCCTTTAAACCCCAAACAATTTGACTAAGTTTATAAAAAAAATTAACATTTAAAACTCCAAATATGTGTATAATAAAAAATATATTGCATGATTAATCTAATACTTGTTCAGTATCATAAATCTTAGTGCACGTTGTGCTGACTCCACTGCGTGCGCATACTGCGAGGAGCAATCCATGAAGAGCAAACAGTTTTTCATAAACTCTCTACTAACATATGAATGGTTGAATACTTGATGTTATTCAACATCATGATCCAGCTGCTCTGATGTCAGTCTCTAGTTGGAATAATTGCTTTCACAATACATTTACATCGCTATGCTAGACTATCTCAATCATGACGAAAGATATATACAGGTGAAATAGTACACAATGAAGAGGAACACCAAATAGTAACCTAGGAGGCATCGTAGATAAACTCTTGATAATCCTAGCTAAGCATGTTTTTCGTTTTTTTGTAAGCCTTGCTCCTCCCAAGATAACCTACAAAGCTACAACGACAACGACAACAGAATCAGCTGTTCTTGATCTAATAGCTGAATGCAATCTCCCTCACCTACCATATCATCATCAATCATCGCCCTCATCTCCAGCACTGTTTCCACCATCAAAATCTTCTTCTTCGGCACTGTTGTCACCATCGTCTTCTTCTTCGGCACTGTTATCTCCGTCATCATGTTCCTCTGACGATGTATCTTCATCCTCCTCAGATTCATGATCACCGTTTTCATATAAATGGATAGGATCCAAGTCTATCACATAACCAAAGCCGTCGTTGATAATAAAGCCATCAGAATCATAATCACTGGAGATCCAAATATCTTCATCGTCCTTCAAAATTTAAATTCCACATCAGGATTCTAAAATCACTCATATAGCAATAGCATTTTTTTTTTTTTGCAACTTTGTTCAAACTCAAAAGTAGGGCAGCAGAAACCGATATCTCTAACAGTGTCAGATAATAAGAACATGAATATGGTTTGGAGGATCATACGACTGTTATAATGCCAAAATAAAATAAGTTAACTTTGCATGGACAAAGAGATTAGATTCCACATCCTTTTTATTTTTCATTAAAACAATTGTCCATTTTAAAAGCTTAAACTATAATTTGATCCCTCTCTTTTAGTTTTACCTTATATATAATATGAACTGTGGTGTATCAAACTACTGAACATTTCTTTTGCATTAATCAACATTACATGGATTTTCATAATGTTAGAATCTGGTAGTTCAATAGCGACTTCAACAAGAAACCGTCATTCCTAACTCAAGTTACTTTCTAATGTGAAACTGATCCTCTGTGGTCCTTTTCCTTTATACAGATTACACTGGATGCTTCAGATTCACAATACAAATACCAAGCAAGCTAATTCATTATGCAACTGTTGCTATGTGAAGATTTTTCCATGCCTGTCCAATACATTAGGAGATTTATGGCAAGTTGTCCATACAAAGAACATAATAACCAACAAGGAAGGAGAAGGATAAGAGACTCAAGTACAACATGCACATACCTCGTGAGCTTCAGTGATGGAGAGGTTTTCACCTTCACCAGGTTCCCAAATCTTGATATCTTTATCAATGCCACTACTTGCTAGAACAATCCCACAAGGGTGCTGTTCGACACAGTTTACAATCCGCTTATCTCCACGCATCGCTCTGATCAGTTCTGCATCCTTCTTTCTCCAGATACATATATTGCCACAGTCTGACCCTGAGGTAACAAAATCACAGTTGGGCCCAAGGAAGTTGACCCCCTTCATGGTTTCTACGTTCTCGTGTCCCTTGAATGTCTTAGGTATAGGCAACTTATCACCAAAGGAAAAGGAAGGGTCAATCGCATCCTTCAGGAGTTGTTTATTGACCTCAACATTGTTGAAGTGTAAACCATGCTCTCTTGAGAAAAGGTAGATATCGTCATGACTATAGGACGCTAATAGCTCGCTGGTCTGTGAGTAGGCCAAACCAGTTATTTCTTCTTCAATTTGACCAATCAAATGTGGAGGGCAGAAGTGCTCAGTTGGGCGACTGGAACTAGAATTCCCATCCACAAAAATCTTGCGGGTATCATATATCCTTACATACTGATCTGATCCAGCAACTGCGAAACAACAGGGCTTCCTTGGGTCTAAGGCAATAGCATAGAGTGCGATGTTTTCAGCAGCGTAATAGTCCGGAGCCCTACATTTAAATAGTTCCATGGCATTTTCCCCCCTGAGATCAAACTGGGGCGAGAACAGAGTCAGCAGATGAAGAATCTGAGCAGCGATAGAAAGAAGCAAAGGAACTCAACAACATACAAGCCACACGGAGCTATCTTGGCAGCAGCAGTAGAACGTGTGAGGACTTGCTGGCTCAACAGCCAACCTGTGTACTGCAAACTCCAACTCAACGAGTTTGTCTGTAATCACTCGACCCCCTTCCTGTATCTGCGAATGGATCACCTGTTTCGAATCCATAAATGACAAACGCAGACCAGATCATTGAATTTGTTGTTGCAAGGGCAACACCATGTAAAACTGTAACATATGCATACCTCCCCATCAGCAGCGCATGAGACGATGCTCCGATCACCCGAGACAGGCATGAACAGCGCGTGGTAGACGTTGTTGCTGTGCCCGGTGTGGAACGACAAGGCCGGCGCCGCCTCCTGCCAGTCCCAGAGCACGAGGGTCCGGTCGTCGGACCCGGAGAGGAGCAGCCTCCCGTCGGCGCTGAAGCTTATCGTGTTGACACAGCCCCTGTGCTTCCGTAGCCGCATTTGGATGTTGAGAGACTGCACATACTCCTGCGCACAGCACAGGCAAACTAGTCACAAGCTGCCCCCTCATCCTCTCCCAAACTCCCCAAGCGCGTAGGCGTAGCTCGAAGCTCAATCGTCGAACGCACTAATTCCTCAGTCCTACGCCCTAATTTTTCTTCGAATTCACGGAACCATGGTTGGTATAAAGTAGTAAAAACGGAACCGTGAGATCCTCATCGGAGCACGAAATAAGAGACGAGGGAGACAGGAAAACCTTGGAGGCCATGACGGAGTTGGCGAAGCACTTGGGTGGGAGGCCGCCGACCTCGCGCTGCCACAGCTCCTCCATCCTCGTCCTCTCCGGCGGCATCTCCCCTCGCCGCCGCCGGTCACGAGGGTTCCCTTCCCTTCCCTTCCCTTCGTCGGCTCTTCCACAGCACCCACTCCACACTGGGAAACCGACAGATCTGAACCGTCCATCGCGTAGCGAACGGCTTCTTTCCTCACCCGCCCGCATCTGTCATAACTGGGCCGGGACGGAAAGGGTTGACCTCGAAGCCCACCAGCTGTTGCGGTCGCCCGACAAATACACAACGCGGAACAATTCGGAGCGGAGAGCGCAGTGCTGTGCACGCCACAACAGAAAGGGAGAGCCGAAGAGGGAAGGGGGGAGAAGCGAACGCGCAGCCAAACCCTAGCCCAGCGCGCGCTACCGCCGGGAGCTCCACGGCCCCCCGGCCCCGGCGCCGTCCCCGCTTCGCGACATGGTGATCCCCTCTTAATCCTCCTCCTCGTCGTCGCTGTTCCATTCGTGTTTGTGATTTATTTTTTCTTTTCGTCCGGTGATTCCGTTGATCCCCGCACTGACGCTTTGCTTTTCGGGTGATGCTCCCTCTATGTCTTCGCAGGCCGATTCCCCGCGCAGGAGGTAACTACGCTGGCCTCTCTGTTCGTATATGGGCACCGTAATCCTCGGTCGTTGGTCACTCCTGATCTGGCCCTAGTGGTGTTAACTTGCTGTGGGATTTCAGCTTAGTTCTGTGTATGCTGTTTGGTTTCATTGGGGTAATATGGGAAAACTGAGGATCCATAGAGGATATAATAGGATCTGCGGGAGGGAATGTCTGATTGTGATTTCTGTTGTTTTATTTGTCATGTTTTGAGTTAAATAATGAATCGTGAGGCTCGCTGTATCTTACTTCTTGTGCTTATGAGGGCAGTGGTAGCTGTATGTTTAGACGCCTTGTGCGTCTTAAGATCTCTAGTGGGAGCTCCTCGGTTATCAAATATGGATGAACCAGCTTGCCTGCATTAGTTTTTCTCTACTAAGTCCCTTTCTCCTAAAGGTCTTGGTGTAGCCTCCTAAACCCTCAATAACCGCAAGCAGTGATGTTTTTCATGATATTGTTTTTGAATCTGGCACAACTTGCTTACTATCTAGATTGCGCATGTTTGTAATTTGTGTCTTTAAATCAGGTTAGGTTTGTGTTTGAATCGGTTATGTGCATCTTTAGTGTAGCCTAATACGCCTTTAACCAGAAACAATGGTGTTTGTCTTGATTCTGGCATGACTTGCTTGCTATCCAAAGTGTGCATGGTCGGGCCTGTTCGGTTTCACAGTTGACACCAGGCAAACCTGCCTGGAGGGCAAAACATTCTCAGTCATTGCATTTTGGCTGCCTGGTGAGTGTTGCCTGGCTAGGGTTCAATCCAAACAACCCCTTGATAGTTTTGACCAATTGTTAATGCACTTAATAGCTTAACTGGTTAGAGTCAGGTTCTATGTCTTTTTGAGTCTTATATAGACATGTCTCATTGTATTTATGAGGTCAGGTTAATTTTGGAGAAATAATCCATGAACATACTTAAGTGCTAAGCTTCTCCTTGCATTCCTTTTGCTATGTTAATATAGTTCTACCTATTTGTCAGAAGTGCCCTCAAACAAGTGCTATTCATGTCAGGATTGAATTTACTAGCTCCTGAAGGTGTTAGTTTGTCATTCCACACAACTAGACTATTAGTTCTGGTGCTTTATCTTAGGTTACGTTTGTTTTGAGGAATAGCTTGGTCCTAGGATTTGTCTGGCCATCATCTGGTCAATCCATTGTTTTTTAGGCAATGATGCCATTCTTATGTTTCATTTTCGTATGAGGAATAGTCTTTGAAACTTGGTCCATTACTCAGTTGAGGACAACCCTTTTCCTTGAAAAAGGCTGCCTTCTATACATTGTAGTCACGCATTGCTTAGAGAAACTGAAGAAACATCAAATGGTTTGTTAACATTTGCTGTAAATCAGTGCTGGAAGGCACCTCTGGTTTTTGTGGAGAAAGTATCCTCTATGGTGTTGTTGCTGCCTTTATATTGAGAGATATCACTTAGAGTTAAATTTAGTCGATTCATTCGGATAATTCATGGCATATCTATGTTAGTGATGAATGATAAGGCAAGAAACATCTGTTCTAGAAACACTTTATGAAATTTGCATTTTGCATTCTTTTATATCTGTGCTCATGGTCCTAATTCCTGCTGCAACTTTGTGTTGGTTTTAAAAGTATCAGGTTGGCTACCAATTTTAATTATGACTATGATTTATATGTGGTACCTATCGTATTTCAGTGTTCCTCTGTAACAGTGTCGTATCAGTAGACATGGGATATCCTGTGAAGTTTGAAAACTGTGTAGATCAATAAAGTGATTTTGCATGCTTATTTAGATTTTCAACTGCACATTCTATTGCCATCTTTCACCGGAACAGTTTATCACAACTCTAAGCGTTGTTTAACGTTTAATGCATGCCTGTGGCAATTTCTTATTTGTAGGTACTCGAGGTCCCCTTCATACAGCAGGGGGCACCCAAAAGCGAGGTCAAGGTCACAATCTCCAGCTCGTTCTCAGTCTAGGTCACCTGTGCCTGATCCTAGATCTCAGGCGAGGTCAAGGTCTAGAAGCCATGAGAGGTTCTCAGTTTACTCCTTTCCTTCGTTTGCAAAGCTACTTGTGCTTTAAAATGTTTGCTAAACATGTGGTATAAATTGTTTGCTAGTGTGTTGCTTAAATTTGTATGATTTTCCCTTTATCACTAGAAAATTTGAATGCATATGGTAATTGTATTGCTGGAGTTAAGTGATATTCATGTTGTAATAGCATGTGTTGATGTCGGCTAAGAGTAAAAAAATCTGTTCTGCACCTATTATTATAGCTGTTCATTATATTTTCTTTTAAGTATTTAAACATGCCATCTTTGATATAGATTTGTTGTGATAGTTGAAAGTCATGCAATGTATTTGACTTGCAAACTACATATAGCGAGTATAAGGAATTTCGTTGCTTTGGTGAGAATGATTTGCAACAACCGATGTGTGACGGCCCAATGTAATATGGTAATAGTAGCTGAAATTGGAAAGGAAATTCACTGATAAAGAAGTAGGTAACAGATTTTGCTAATGGAATAATGTTTTAATAGTTTGGATGGCATGTACATTTGGTGTAGACTAGTAAAAGAGATACAGTAGGAGAAAAGAGAGGCGAAAACATTGTTTTTCACTCAATGAGACACCTAAAGATTTCATGCCATTTAGTTTTACATTTGCTTATACTTTATCTGCAGTGGCCACATTCTGATTTCTTTCCTGTTTGCAGGGAGGAGGATGCTGTTAACCGCGGAAATACTCTGTATGTGACTGGGCTCTCTTCCAGGGTGACTGAAAGGGATGTTAAAGATTATTTCTCTAAGCATGGAAGGGTTAGTGACTTCATACAGAGTTAAGCTTAATCTCTCTGAGAAGTATCTCATCATGACATTTTTTTTGGACTAGGTTGTTGGTTGCCATGTTGTTCTTGAACCCCATACACGTGTTTCCCGTGGATTTGCCTTTGTCACCATGGACACTGTTGAAGAAGCTGAGCGTTGCATCAAGTATCTTAATGATTCTGTAATGGAAGGTCGAAACATCACAGTTGAGAAGGTAATTGTGTTTACCTCCACCAGGGTTGTTGATGCTAAAGAAAGTGCAACCATATATGTGCAGAGTGTTGACCTGGAAGTTTTTTTGGTTATTATTCAGAAGATATTGTGCAAGCTATGTCCAGCAATCAAGATGCTGAGTTCACCAATTCCAACTTTAGCTCATATGGCTCGATCAGTGGACAGCCCAAAGGGTTACCATGCACCACAAGATTCACAACAACTTAACATAGCAATTTTTCAACTAAACCTGAGCATTCACCTTCAACTTCCACATCAACTAATCAACGGGCATTGCCAACTCGTTAGTCAAGCATGTGTGGTGCCATGTGCGATAGCAACTTTGGATGCCTGCTAGTTGAAGTTTGGGCTCTTCGTTACTTATTTCCTCCCTTGGTCCGTTATTGCAGGGCGTGTTTCCATTGATTGTAAGATGAACTTGTAATTACTTACATGATCCTGAATGATACTATTTTTAATCTTATTACCATTCCTTGTAACCTGCCTAAAGTTTCTCTTTCCGTTGTTTCAGTCACGCCGTGGTCGCCCAAGGACACCAACTCCTGGAAGCTATCTTGGTATGGAAGCAGCATTATTTGTTCTGTAGATACCAATTCATTTTATTTTACAACATCCTTTTGAATCCTCTCAGTATATTTCTGTCTGTTTCCCTTTTACTTTTGCCATGGCATGTCTTATCACTTATTGCTTGGTGACTCATCTGGAACCTTTTCTTTTGCTTTTACTGTATAAAAATATATCCTGTAGTACTCACTACTATGCAGTTATCCTACACTTTGACAGACCATTGGTATTACTCACTACTTATGCAGTTATCCTACACTTTGATACCATTGGCAGGCCATCGGTACGAGCGTAGAGAGCGCGGGAGATTCCGTAGAGGCTATGGTGGTGGACGAGATGAGTATTACGGCAATGGCGGTGGGTATGGCTACGGCAGGTCTCCGCCTCCCACGTACTCTTCCTACAGGGAGAGCCGAGACTATTATCCCTCCTACAGGGAGAGCCGGGACTATTATCCCTCCTACAGGGACAGCCGGGACTACTCTCCCCACAGGGACCCTCGAGACTACTACGAAAGCAGGGGCGGCGGCCGGGGCTACTCCCCGCCTCCTTATGGCGGTGGTAGATCAAGGAGGGAGCGATCGATTTCGCCGTATCGGATGCCAGAAAGGGGCTATGGTGGAGGCCGCCGAGCGGGCGGCGGTGGCTATGACAGGTAAAAAGTAGAGGTTTTCGCTGCTCCGGCGATTCGGTGGCGACCGACCGAACGGCAAGATGGATGTCCTCACGGCTGCTGCGATGGTGGTGTCTGGCCCTTGCAGCTCCCCCGTGATATGGTTAGACTGTTGTAGCTGTGTACTTGGGGGACTATTTTACTTCGTCGTGTGGATTTGGTGAAACTATTGTATGAGCACCTTTGTTTGTAGCCTGCAATGATTCCTTCTAAAGAATGACTGGGGACTTGGCTCCATTGTGCGGGCATCTGAGCTAGTAGTAGTGAGGTGTAACTGTTTGGGATCGTGGCCGCACAGTGGCTATCACTTGAGGCTGCCATAATTCGAATCCTTGAAAGGCGCGAAGGCCCGGTCCAGGAATATTCACAATGACAGGAGGCTGGTAAGTACCCCTACGTATGATGGTAAGTGTGGCAAGACGACGTGCGGTGAAGAGAGAATGGTGAATTGAACTGGTGGCATGGCATGATGAGACATAAGGGCTGCCGATGGATGCGCCGCTGCCGTTGCCCCCTGGCATGATTGTGTCTGGTGATCCATCCGTCCATTGTCCTGGCTTGGCTCGTGGGTGCATGTAAAGATGGATGCTGCTGGGAGCTGGCTGGGTCGCCATTTGGCCTGGTGGCTGGTGTCCTGGTGCGGGCGGAGGCTGGGACTGGGAGCGTGTCGATGTCGTGCCCCCCGACCGTGCCGCGGGGATTCTGGCCTGGGCGGATGGTGGCTGAAAGCTGATGGAGCCCGCCAGCCCGGCGCCCGTGTTGTGTTGGTGTTGCTTTGCTCCGTAGGTATCTCATCATTAAGTGACACCACTTTTTGGGGGTGAGAGCGAGCGATTGGATTTGAATTGATCGATGCAAAGGCAAGGCAAGGAAGGCTACCGTACTCTCTCTCTCTCAGCAGCAACAGCAGCTGCTGCTGCCAAAAATCTCTTGCTCCTTTTTCTGCGTACTAGTACTCCAGTCTAGTACTGGGGTGGTATAAAAGGTGGCGTGGGCTCGTGGCAGGGCAGATCGGGCGGGGCCGGGAAAGAAAGAAAGAAAGAAAAGAAAGCGAGGGCAGGGGTGAGTAGTGGCAAAGGCAAACAGATTCCGTTTTTTTTTAAAAGAAAGAAAAAAAACATGGAAGGATTCTCCATTGCTGACAGACTCTTGTGCCCGCGCTTTCTGTGACGCTTCCTTGTACCCAGCGTGCCATATGCTGCACCCCGAACGATCCGTGGCAAGGGCGCAACGCAAGACAGCAGCATGGTTGTGCCGTTCTGATTCTGATTGGATATTGGATTTGCTGCGTGACGGAAGTGGAACCAACCATCATTGCAATGCAGATGCTCTCTGATTGCACTGTACTAGTAGCTGTTGTGACTGTGCATGTGAGGCGGATGAATGATGGGTGCTTCATGCTTGGGATCGATCCAGCAGCTCCTTTGATCCAGGCAGGCAGGCAGGCTACAGCAGCAGCCCACCGAGTTTTCACGGGCGGCCTGGCCCCGGGGCCCGGGACGACGACCAGTCAGCCAGCCAGTCTACTACTCGTATCTAGCTAGCCCTGTGCCTGCCACGGCTACATGCATGCTCCATCGGAATTGGGACTTGGGACGACGATGCATGCATGGACAGAGAGAGAGAGAGAGAGTTGGACACCAACTGATCGAACCAGCCAGCCAACGACGCACGGTAGCTGTACGTTGTTCTATTATGTATAGTACGTAGTGTGTGCAAGCAGTTGGATCGCTCGCTCGCATACAGCAGATCCAGATGCAGGTGACGGATGACGACGCATCGGCGACAAGCTTCTTCTTTTTTTGGATTTGTACGACGCCTAGTACTGTAAGTGCGTGCTGAATAATGCATGCATGATGCATACGGAGTACAGTACATGCGCGTCCCTGACAGCAGAGCCCCCGCATAGTATTCCTATTATTACTGATGTGCGGCGTGCAGATCATAATGGTTTGCGTTCGATTATCGATCGCCTTCGATTATTATACGTATATATATATATCGTTTGCTGAGTGACTACTGAGGGCAGGGGAGTCCCTCGTGAATTTTTTGTATTTTGGTCTTTTTTTTTAAAACATTTTTTACAAATAACCCTCTCGCAAAATATTTTCTGGAAATAGACCAAACACTCGGCGTGTTAGGACACAACGCCGTGGTCTATGGCTCGGCACGGTGTTAGTTGACGCCGAGGTACCGCCACGTCAGCGCTGACTCCGGTCGTAGTATTTACCGTAGCACTAGGGCCCGCAGAGCTCGGCGTCGGCTTAGTTAACGCCGAACCACATACCTCGACGCGTCACGATTCAACGCCGAGGTCTGGGCACATAAGGCCGCGCCGCGGCCCCCTTCTTCCTTCCTCCTCCATTCTCTCCTTTCCTTGGTGCATTCTTTTGTGTCCCCTATGTTCCCACGAATCCTATACCCTAAATGCAGGTATAGGGAGGCCAGATCGAGGTTTTGGATGCTTCCCCAAGGTGGTCCTCCTTGACCTCTTTCATTTTATCCGGTTAGATTCGGTTGCATTTGTTGTTTTTGTTTTGGATAGTAGGCTTTGATTGGTTGGTTGATGTCATTTGAGGCAACTATGTCTTAATTGATTCTAGGCCTCAAATATATGTTTATTGTGGTATACTAACTTTGTTTCCTTTGTGGAGTTAGTTGTTCATTGGTGGATTAGGGTTAGTTGTAATGCAAATGGTTCACCTTTAGTTTGCTTTAGTATTTATTTTTTGTTTAATATAATTAGCATCCTTTGATCGGTGTTTAATTACAACCGTTTTGTTAGATGCAATACATGTATCGGGAGCAGTTGTGGCGAAAACGGGGTCGTCCTAGAGAATTATACCCCGACGTGTCTAGCAAAGATGCCTCCGTCCCTCCTGACCTCCCTGTCCCTAACTGTGACTGTGGTTTCCCGGCCGACATGTTTCAATCGAGACATACGGACACAGCGGCGCGTTCCTTCTACACATGCAGTTGTTTTAATGTAAGTAATTCTTTTTGTACCTTTTTTCTTCATTTGTGTTAGTAGGGTACTAATATTTTTGTTCGAATCTTGTGTAGGCCCATGCGAGGTGCTTTTTCTTTCAGTGGATCGACGGTCTAGAGAAGTTTGACCCAAGGTACCTCCTTTTCGACGATTGGTGGAGAGGGAGACACCCACGTGAGCACTTCGAGTGGTGGGTTCCACCTCTCCCTAACCCCCCCCCCCCCCACCAATGACGGCTAAGGAGAAGCACTTAACCGCAGTTAGACAACTCGAGGAACCTCCTCTGTGCGATTCCGGAGATCGAGCCGTGATAAACCCTGAGAATACGTTGGAGATCGTGTGTCCCAACAAGCACGAAGTAAGTGAAAAGTGTATCTGTTTAAATATTTAGCTCTATGTGTGCATGTACTAATGTCTCCTCTTTTAGGTGTATGGATTTGCGAAGTGTCATTTCAAGGAGTGGCTATATGGTCCTAAGAATCATTGGCCGGAGCCGCCAAAGGCAAAGGAAAAGAAGAAAGAAAGGATAATCATCGAAGCACCTCTTGTGATGTGCGAATGTGGTGTTAAAGCCAACTATGACCCAGTCCCTTTGGAGCTTGGAATCGGCCATTGGTGTAACACCCAAGTGTTAAGCATGGCATTTGGCACTTGCATTTCATGAGCACAAGCATCATCCAAGCATTCATGAACATGAGCATATGAAATTTCGTCTCATTCTTATACATTATCGCATGAAATGTTGATTATATATGCTTATGCTTGTGATCATGTATGACCAATGTATGAAATGGTTGTAAGGTCACAACAATACCTTAGATACATCTAGGATGGTAAATGGAACAACTTTTGTATTCATGACATGAACCAATTTTGCTTCTAAGTGTTTGGTTACCTTGGAATGCCATTTTCATGATACTAGTTTGACCAAAGTTGAACAGTAGCTTAGAATATTTGCATGGTTGTGTGACCTAAATAAAAGTTGTAGTTCACATCAAGGGTAACAAACTTTATTTAAGGGTCATGAGCTAAATCAGTGCCTAACATGGTCAAATAGAGCTCACAAGTTTCAACTTAATGCTATTTGTAACTTAGAAATTTTTTCTAAGTCTTGAAGCTGTTTTTAGTTTCAATGTAGCCTATTTTGGAGCCTTATAATTTGAAAACCATTGCGATTTAGACAAAACTCCTTTAAGCAATCTTGTACTACTCATGTCGCTCTACACTTTGTATTAATGAAGTTTTCACTGATTCGCCATGGTTTGGGAGATTTGGAGGTTTGAAAATCGACTGTCAGCCAAACTGAATCGGAACTTGCCAATTCAAATCGCCGGCCGTCGTGGACGACCACGCCAAGGCCGCTAGCGCTGCGTGGCGGCGGTCCGCCGGCGCCGGCCCGCCCTACCACGCCAAAAGGGAGAGCCCTCGGCTCTCCACTCACCCACGCGCTCGCTCTCGCTCTCGCTTTCACTCTCGCCCGTGCGCCTCTCTAGAGCGGAGCAGCACCGCAGCAGCATCGCCGTCGTGCCTCCACCGTGCTCAAGCGCCGCCACCGTAGCACCATCGCTCAATCACTCGCACCCACAACTCCGCCATCACCTCCTCCACCTCGCCGACCCGCCATTGCCTTAGCTCGAACCAAGGTAAAGGCCTACGGGCCGTCGTCGTCACCGTCATAGCCGCTATGCGCCGTCGAGCTCCAAGCTCACCCGTGGCCACATGTTTAGGCATTCTTGAAATATGGTCTTCATATTTAATCCTAATTAATTGTTAGTTTCTAGTGAAATCAAATGGGCTAAAAATACATAACATATGATCATGCAAATTTTTATACAGTATTCTTATGTTAGGAGAAAAGTAAGAAAAATATTAAATCTATTTCTTGACACTTTTCACTATACTAAACTATTTTTGCTAAACTAAGCATATGTAGCTTGTCATTTTTGTAGAGGTGACTATACTTATCCAAATGGCACGAAAATTGTACAGTAGACTATTAGGGTCATTTATAGGCTATTGTAATGTTCTAAGAATTTATTGAGCTATGGAAATATTTCTCCTTTAAATCACCTTATTATATAAGGAAATTGATAAATGGATATAAATAAATTAGTTAGACATAACCATAATGTTTGCTATGATGCTTATGATGCATATAATCTGTTGGTGCTATTAGTTAGGCTTAGAAGTAGTTGATTAAAGGCAGCTAGTTAATTATTGCTTTTATAATTCAACTAGATGGATGCATATATAGTTTCTGTTATGGTGGTAAATTCATGATGATAATGATCTTTTGTGTGAAACTTGTTAATAACAAAGTTGTAGATAACGTACTTATATACCTTGTGTTAAATTTTCATAGTCATAGGCCTTATGGTTTGAGAATTATAGCTGTTAGAAGTCTGCTGTCAGAAATACTTGTTCTCTAGATAGCTATGAAAGATGGAATTGTTTGGCCTAGATAACTACTGAATCACCTTAAGATGATTAAAATAAAGTTGTAGGAAATTTCTTAATATTTTTAGAAAGTTTAGAACCATATTATTTAGATATATATAACTCTAGTTATGGTCAAAACAAGTGGTTGCTGTCTTGCAGTCCTGAAAATTTGCTTAGATGATTTTGGTGAATTGATGAAACCCTAAGTGTTAACCTAGTTTATCAAAGTGATTATAAGATAGGTAGCACTGGTGAAGCAATGGTGAAAATCATGATGGTGGTGATGGCATGGTGATAATCAAATGCTTGGACTTGGAAAAAAAGAAAGAGAAAATAAAAAGCTCAAGGCAAAGGTGAAACTTGGTAGGAGCTTTTTCGTTTTGGTGATCAAGACACTTAGTTAACATGATCACATTTAGGATCGATAGCCGTACTATTAAGAGGGGTGAGACTCGTATCAAAATGCGGTGATCAAAGTGCCACTAGATGCTCTAACTCATTGGATATGCATTTAGGATCTAGTGGAGTGCTAACACACTTGAAAACATTTGTGAAATATGCTAACACATGTGCACAAGGTGATACACTTGGTGGTTGGCACATTTGAGCAAAGGTAAAGAAGATAGAGTTGAAAAGAAGTTAGTTGCGCTGGTTATAGAGTAACCGGACACATCCTAAATTGGGACCGAACGCGTCCGGTATTTTATCTAGTCTTGGGGTAGTCAGACAGAAGTGACCAGATACGTCTAGAATTAAGACCGGACGCGTCCGATATTTGGATCCGAGGTGAGCAACTAACTGAAAATGACCGGACTCTGGCTTAGTGGAGTGACCGAACGCTGATGAGTTACTATTCAGCGTCAGGTCAAAGTGATATAGCCCGATGTAGGATTATAGAGAGCGATCGGACGCGTTTGGTTGCCACACCGGACGCGTCCGGTGTTAACCAGCAAGTCTTGGGTTTTCAGTGTAATAATTCATCGGACACTAGGAGCGTCCGGTCCGATGTGATCAGACGTGTCCGGTCGTCCTAGAGCGGCTCTAGGAGCTCTCTAGACTCGACCTGACGCTACGTCTCTTGGGTCTGGTCATTTTCTAATAATACGTTCGATCATGTAGTATCACTGTGCGTTGATTGTCGTTCGATGCCAATGGCTAAACAATTTGAAAGGGACACATGGCGGTCAGGCTGCGATCGGACGCAGCGACCGGACATGTCCGGTCATCCCACAGTCAGCCCAATAATTGAGTCAACGGCTCTATTGGTTGGGGGTGTCTATAAATATCGTTTGGCTGGCTCTAGCTCACTCTCTTAGCCATTTGCATTGACATAGTCACTTTGTGAGCTTAGTCAAAGCCCTCCCAGTCATCTCCATCTCTGATTCATCATCTTCGTGAGATTGAGAGAGAATCCAAGTGCATTGCTTGAGTGTTGGCATCTACAGGCACTTGGTATTCGTGTTTCGCTGTGGGTTTGGCTTGTTACTCTTGGTGGTTGCCGCCACCTAGACGGCTTAGAGCAGCGAGGATCGTCGAGCGGAGGTTGGTGATTGTCTCCGACTATGATCTTGGTGATTGTGAGGGGTTCTTGACCTTTCCCCGGCGGAAAGACTTTGCCTCGAAGGCACTCTAGAAGATAAGCATGAAGGACAATCCAGAAGCCTCCCTTCGCGTTATAAAGAGAGATGTCGGGCACATTCATGCAGCATCGGACCAAAGACCACCAACACCATCACTAAGAACTCATCCACCAAAGACTCTACTCCACACCACCACTCCACTTTCCCACATACACCATGAATAGCATGACCTCAGAAGAACTCTGAGAATCATCCACCACGAATAGTAATACTCCACTACCGTTGTATTACTCCACTACTATCTGTAAATTAGAATAAAGGAAGTCACAATGATCTTCCTGCGCTTGTAAGGTAATCTTTAAGGTTTGTGCTAAGTGCTTGGGGTTTTTCGAAAGGGAAAGCCGTATGTAAGCTTGCTCTGTGAAAATGAATTAAGCTTTGCTATTTTAATCCCTGCCTTCCTTTAAGCTCGTTCATATGGGGCGATGTCTCTATGCTAGGGACCCTAGAGGAGAAACCTCTGCGTGTGTTCATCTCGTGTTAGCCCTCGTAGCGGCGTTTGTAGAGAACCATGTGTACGTAGAGAAGTGTTCCCTTTAGGTGGAACTGGCTGGGGAGACGATAGAGCCTGAGTCCTGTGTGCGTGGCTGGGGATAATGAGGGAGAAGACTGGGTTAGACTGGTTCTGAAGCGAACTAGTGATGCATACGGTGAATACAGAGTAGGACTGACACAGACATAGTCACACGACTGGTTGAAACATTGGTCTCGCCAACCTACAAAAGATCCCGAGAACTACACGCATACTCATAATTCACATACGCTTAATCACGCATATTAATCACGCACGCATACTACAAAAGATCCTGAGAAGCATAATCTGTATACGCATATTCACTAATCACGCACATACTAAACACATACGCATCCTGCATCCACTGTCCACCCACTATAAATTCGAAAGCTAGTGCCTTGAATAGTGCCTTAAATAGTGAAGAGTTTAGGTGCCTAAGCCACTCCCGGGTGAATGCCCGTGCACTGTTCATATTTCGAATTTGAATAGTAGCGAGTATTTTGAATAGTGCCACGAATTTGAATAGTGACGGCTGAATTTAAATAGTGCTATAAATAGTAACTCGAGAATTTTAAATTGGAATTCTGAATCCGAGTTAGTTTCCTAGTGTTTACTGTAATATCGCGGCCGCATAATAGTGGTGTATATATCTATATCTATATCTATATATATAGAACTACTGTTCTGCAGCTGGCCACAGAATAACTTATTCTGTGGCCACTTTAAGTTACAATAGTTACTATGCTAATTTACGAGACTACAGTAACTCCTTACTAAATGATTTACTATAACATTATGGTAAATATCACCGTAAGTTGTAGCAACACGAGTATCATAAATGCATATTCATGTTATCGTAAATTGGTACAAACATTATCGTAAATCAAGGTGGCTATAGAATAAGTTATTCTATGGCCAGCTGCAGAATAGCCGTACCCTATATATATATATATATATAGCTGGCTACAAAATAACTTATTCTGTAGGCACTTTGAGTTACGATAATTACTATATTAATTTACGAGATTATAGTAACTTGTTACTAAGTGGTTTACTGTAACGTTATGATAAATATCCCCATGTGTTATAGTAACCAAACTATCGTAAATATGTATTGACATTATCGTAAATGGAGTATATATATATATGAAAATTATTTTCTACTCTGAGGGAGTAGTTACTCCTATGTGTATATCTCTAAATTTAGGGCGTATATGACCCGACGAAGTGTATGTAGATGGAGTATATCATCATACTAGACCATCTAGGGTACTATGTATGACAAGTATGTATGTATACTTAGAGTATATGATTATACTTATTTTATATGCTACTATCATAGTATTATATAATATATTAAAAAATATGTGCTCTTTTGAAATTTTTTTTATCATAGTAAAGATCTAGAGTATCTTAATATTAGTATGTCAACATACTCAAACTGATAAATGAGTATGTACACATACAGAACGTGATTTATTGATTATGGGAATAATTATTTCTGGGAGTATATATATATATATAGGGAGAGTATATTCGGTAGCCAGCTATAAAATAAGTTATTTTGTAGCCACCTCTATTTACGATAATTTTATATACTAATTTACGATAATATTAATACATATTTACGATAGTTGGGTTACTATAATACATGAGGATATTTACCATAACGTTACAGTAAACTACTTAGTAAGGAGTTACGATAATCTTATAAATTAATATAGTAATTATCGTAACTCAAAGTGACTACAGAATAATTTTTTTTTTAAGTTAGCTATCTCTCTATATATATAGAGAGAGAGAACCAAGCTAATGCATTGCATGCAGCCTTTCAGCGGGAGCAAAGACACGTACAGCTACCTAGCAGCTAGTGGAGTCGTGTCGTCTCCCCTCTACAGTACTGTAGTTGTTGTGCAGGTGCAGGCATCAGGCATCATGCATCATCTATACATGTATCGTACAGTACGTCTCCTCGATCGTTCGGACCTTGTGGTAGCTAGCGTCACGAGGTGTGCAGCGAAATGCCAGGTTGCCGCTGTTCAGCCGGCCGGGCCGCCCGGATCCAAATGGATGGGTGGTGGCCTCATGTGCCTGGATGGCACGCAGCCGCAGCATGCTCCCTCTTCCCATCCGTGGCTGCTCCCTCCGTCTAAAAAAAAATACAACTCTCCTTTTCAATAAGCCAAACAGTTTCAACTTTGACTAAGTTTATATAAAAATATTAATATTTATGATACAAAATAAATATCATTAGATTAGTTATATGATATATTTTCATAACAAATTTATTTAAAGACATAAATATTAATATTATTTACTATAAATTTAACACGTATCACATAGTTATATTCTTTTACGGATGCCAGGACGCAGGGAGTACCTTTAGCTCTCTCCACTTGTGCATGCAGATATGCAGTCTGCCGCGCCGGCTCATCAAAGCAAGAACACGACACAAGGGTTAGGGTTAGGGGACATGTACCGGGGTGCGGATGCTCTAAGAACCCCAGCCCTACACCGGTACGGTGTGGTGTGTGGCCCGTGCCTCTGTAATCATCCAGCCAGTTCGTTGGTTAGTTCATGTACATGTAGCTATAGTACCACCATCTCTAGCTAGTAGCCCTTTTTTTTTTGCTCTCTGTTACAATTACAATTTTTCTAATAATAATATTGATCACCTACGCATGGATGTAACTTGTACGACTGTTGACGACCACCGTATATACACAACTGTATCTTAATATTAGCTGAAAATTGTCCATGTCCCGTGCCTCAGACTCTGCGCTGGGCCCCCACGTGTTCGCGAAGGAGAACGGGCCAGGTTCCGGAGTACCTCCGACAAAAAAGAACGTAATTCTCGTAATTCCATAACTGAAATAGTATACGTCCGGTTCGTTTGGGCTTGTTTGGCTGATAAGCTATGGCTAAAAATACTGTTAGCTGATTTAGTGTAAAGAAAAATACTATTCATTAGCTAAAAAAATACGATTTATAAGTCAAACAAACCTAAGCGAACAGGACGATAAATTTTGACTAAAATTATATAAAAATATATTAATCCTTATAAAACAAAATAAGTATTATTAGATTAGTTATAGAATATATTTTTATAATAAATTTAGTTAAAAATATAAATATTAATACTATTTTCTATAAACTTGATAAAGTTAAACTTATGCACGTCTCGCATAATTGTATTTCTCTGGACGGAGGAACACGGACTGGACTCCAGCAGAGACGCCACAGGCTTTGCATTGCATACATGCATGTTTATGCTCGACTGTAGTGAGCAGTATCAAGCTAGCTAGGGTACTAGCAGCAGCAGCAGCAGCAGCAGCCAAACAGCCAGCAGCAGTCCCCCGGGGGGAGGGCGTGCGCAGTTCCCGAGGTCATGTCCGTGGCGCCATGCGCTTGTCGTTGCTCCTCTCCGATGGTCCTCCCATTCTCTCTCCTCTCAATTTCTCTCTCATCCATGGCCGGATTGGATCGATCCTCTCATCCTCTGTGCATGCCTCTTTGCCGAAGCCCGCCAATTGTGAATTATTTACTTCCGATTAGTTTGGTACGAGAAAAAAAATATAATTTTAGCTTATAATCTATAATTATATATATGAGCAAACGAACAAACTGCGTAGCAGAGACATGCATGCATAGTGGCCACCTAAACCTTTTATTAGGATGATATATTGGTCTCGTTCGACTTACCACATATCTGGCTTGTTCGGCTTCTTTTTTCAGTCGGAACAGCGTTTTTCTCTCACAACATTTCAACCAGAACAGTGTTTTTCAACCAGTTTCAGCCAAGATTCAGCAAGCCGAACAGGCCATTGTTAGAAGTTTAGGCATTTTCATTATCAGTTTAATCCAGAAATATAACATTAGTATGTTTGTGACAGCATATATGTACATGTGTATATTTCTTATGAACGCTACAGCATGTATAGATGACATACTGATTGATACAGTAAGAATACAAAATACAGTAATCACATAGATTAGATTGTACCCAGGGGAGGGTCCCATGTCGAGGGCATCGGAGGCTCCATTTGCAATAGTCGACATAGTGCGTTGCTCGAAGTCGCGGACCACAGTCGATGCAGAAAGATGTTCGCAGTGTAGTCGCACGAACGGATCACCAGGAAGAAGACGCTTTGATGTTCCAGGGAGAGGACGGATCCAAGAGCGATCTCCAGGAAGAAGATGAACGAGCAGTCGCGTATCGTTCCCCCAAAAACCTAATCGCCGCTCATCCCGTGCAGGATTCTCAGGCGGACGAGGGTTCCGGAGGCACCTGCTCTCCCGCTCCTCCGTGCGCGTAGAGGTACGAGACGGGGAAATCAGAAGGCTGCTGATCTGTGTTTCTCTCGAGAGTGGTTGCGGAAGATGGGGTTTGGACTAACGGAAGACAGGATATATGGCTGCTGACGGGGAAGAGAAGACGAAGGCAGCGGAGAATCCCAGGAGACGGAAAGCAGAAGCAAAAGGGACGGTAACTGACACAGTCAGCTCGCCTCCACCATCAAGGAGCGAAACTCCCGTGATAATGTGAATTTAAGTGGCAAAAGACTGGCCAAGTCCGCCCGCTCGCCGCCTGCCTGCCTGCCTCGCCTCGCCACGGCCCGGCCTGGCCTGGCCAGCGGCGCGCGCACGTGCGTGTGGCACGCCTTTATCCTTTTCTCATCTTCTCAATTTAGATGAATAATTTCCAACCATATAAGCTGAGTCAGCGTTCAGTCAAAATCTCGTATGATATTAAATCATACAACACTTAATGTTACGCACCATAGAGTTTTATTTAATTATTAAATATTATATAGGCCAAGCCCATATTATATCAACAATCCCCACCAAACTCTAGGGTTTGTAACAAAGTAGTCCAAGAACCACATTTCTTTTATATACCAGTGTTTCGATAGAGACTGTTAAGTTGAACATTCATCTAGAACAATAGTTTCACTCAGTCACAACTGAACAATGGACTAAGCCTTGATTTGACAGTTTTGTGTGAGGTGAATGTCACTAAAGTCCTTAGCTGATACTGGGCAGCAAAAGACATCACCTCTATTTGAAGCATATAAGTCATACTTTAGTGTCTTTTATGAGTATTTAGAGATCATTCAAATCTTATAGACTGTGACCAGCAGTCTGACTCATATAGGTGTGTTCATCAAAAAATGTTCTATAGGACAACATCTTTGCTTTGACAAGCCACTTGAAACACATTAAGGCAAAAGCTAGCCTGCCTTATAGAAAGGAAAGATATGCATCAGAAATGAGTCTTGCTAAGGATCTTTCCTCACAATTTACTACTAGCTTGTTTCACCGTCCTACTTCACCGGATCTCCGATCACGTAGAACAGGTTACCACTATAGTAAATTTCAAGTGGGTCTCAAACCCATCTCTCTCGATGTACTTTCTATCACATTGCATGATAGACCCTTAGTGAACCGATCTGCCAGATTGTTAGACGTGTGAACATAGTCCAACGCTATTACTCCGAAGTTTCTCAATTTTCTGATAGATTTTAGTCGTCTCTTAACATGCCTTGTGGACTTCATGTTATCCTTAGAACTGTTAACCTTCATAATCACAGTCTAGTTATCATAGTTCATAGAAATAGCCGGTATGGGTTTTTCAACAACAGATAAATCCATAAGGAGATCATGAAGCCATTCAGCCTCAGATCCAGTAGTGTCTAATGCTGTGAGTTCTGCTTCCATTGTAGACTTCGTTAAGATGGTCTGCTTGCAAGACTTCTAGAAAACAGCACCACCTCTAAGCGAAAACACATATCCACTTGTGGCATAAAGCTCATCAGCATCAGAAATCCAATTAACATCACAATAGCCTTCAAGCACTTTCGGATGTCCAGTATAACAAATACCATAGCTTATGGTCTCTTTTAGGTAGCGCATTACTCTCTCAAGAGCACACCAGTGATCATCTCCCGGGTTTAACACAAATCAGCTCAGCTTGCACACAACAAATGAGATGTCAGGCCTTGTTGCACTAGTAAGATACATGAGCGAACCAATGATCTGGAAATATCTCAACTAATCCCTTACTATTCTTCGATTTTTTCTCAATAGCACACTAGGGTCATAAGGTGTAGGAGCAGGTGCACAGTCACTGAACCCAAAGCGACTTAGCACCTTTTCTATATAGTGGGTTTGTAACAGAGTTACCCCACCATCACCTTCTCTTAGAAGCTTGATATTAAGAATAACATCAGCCTCTCCCAAATCTTTCATCTCAAAATTATTGGTTAAAAATCCCTTCAGCTCTTCGATCACTTTGAGGCTAGATCCAAAGATCAGTATGTCATCAACATATAAACACAAAATAACTCCTTCACCTCTACTATACCGATAGTACACATATTTGTCAGCTTCATTCACAACGAAGCTAGCAGATATTAAAGTTCTGTCGAACTTCTCATACCATTACTTAGGAGCTTGTTTTAGGCCGTATAATGACTTTAATAATTTACACACCTTGCCTTCTTGACCATTTGCTACAAACCTATCAGGCTGATCCATATAGACCTTCTCCTTCAACTCTCTGTTTAGGAAAGTTGTCTTAACGTCCATTTAATGAACGATAAGACCATAAGAGGCTGCCAGGGAAAGCAAGACTCGAATTATGGTCAATCGGACAACCGGTGAATAAGTATCAAAGAAATCCTCACCTTCCTTTTGAGTATAGCCTTTGGCCACAAGCCTTGCCTTGTACCTCTCAATAGTATCATCAGGCCTAAGCTTTTTTTTGAACACCCATTTGTAACCTATAGGCTTGCACCCATAGGCACGATCAAATATTTGCCAAGTTCCATTAGACATAACAGAATCCATCTTACTCTGTACTGCTTACTTTCATAAGTCAGCATCAAGAGAGGAATATGCCTTTTCAATGGTCGTTGGTGTGTCATCCACAAGGTACACAATATAGTCATCACCAAAAGACTTTGCAGTCCTCTATCTCTTGCTTTTCCTGGTGACTATAGTGTCATCCTCCTTAAGATTTTGCACATAGGGTTCCTCAATTTATTCCATCGGAATAAATTTTTCATGCTCATGGGGAATTATAAATTCATGACCAGTTGTGCTAGGTGCATTTTTTATGGGAAACTCATTCTCAAAAAATGTAGCATCTCTAGATTTCATGATTGTATCGACAGCCATCTCAGGAACACTAGAGTTTATAATTAAAAATCTATAACCCACGCTATGAATAGCATAACCAAGAAAGACACCATCAACAGTCTTTGGTCCAAGCTTTTGCTTTTTGTTTATTGGCACATTCACCTTTGACAAACAACCCTAAGTTTACAGGTAAGAGAGATTTAATCTCTTCTTCTCTCATTCCTCGAATGGTGTGATTTCTTTGTTCTTTGTGGGCACTCTATTTAGGACATGACATGCTATCAAAATAGCCTCACACCACCATTCCTTAGATAGTCCCGTAGTCTCCAACATGGCATTAACCAAATCAGTTAGAGTGCAGTTCTTTCTCTCTGCAATTCCATTGGACTGTGGTGAGTGTGGTGGCGTCCTCTCATGAATGATTCCATGCACCGCGCAAAACTCAGAAAATTCATTTGAGAAATATTCCCACCCGCGATCGAACCGCAAACGCTTGATTTTCGTCTCCAGTTGATTTTCTACCTCAGCTTTATAGACTTTAAAATAATACAACGCTTCATCTTTAGTTTTTAATAAATAAACGTAGCAAAATCTAGTGCAATCATCTATAAATGTCATGAAGTATCGTCTACCGCCTTTAGTCAATTCGCCATTCATTTCGCATAAATAAGAATGAACGAGTTATAATGGTGCCAAGTTCCTCGCCTCAGCAACCTTGTGAGGCTTGCACGGTTGCTTTGATTGCACACACACCTGGCACTTAGAATCTTTGACTAAGTTAAATTTCGGGATTAAATTTAGATTTGCAAGCCGTGTGAGACAGCCAAAATTAATATGACAAAGTCGTGAATGCCATATATTCGACTCATCCAAAACAATAACATTGTTCACTACTTTATTACACACATCGTCAAGTAAAGATAAGCGGAACAAGCCTCCGCAATCATAACCTTTTCCGATAAATGTTCCATGTCTCGACACAACACATTTATTGGACTCAAGCACAATTTTAAAGCCATCACGACACATCTGAGAAGCGCTAACAAGATTCTTCTTGATGGAGGGGACATGCTGCATGTTCTGTAATAGCACCGTCTTTCCCGAAGTAAACTTCAGAACGACCGTACCAGCACCAAGAACACGCGCATGCGAACCGTTTCCCATCAACAAGGCTCCACTCCTGCCGGTCTGATAGGAAATAAACAAAAAAAACATCAGTACACACATGAATATTAGCACCACTGTCCATCCCCACTCAGGTGAAAGACAAACTGAAAGAACAAAGGGTAAAGAATTACCATACCTAGATATTCCTCCTCTAGTCTCGCTAATGACCATATTTGTTGATTTCTTTTCTTGCTTGTATTTGCGGTCTAGGCACGCACTTGCCCAATGCTCATCACTCCCGTAAACAAAGCATCCTTCACCTTTCTTGTTGTTTTTCTTCTTAAACTGTGCGGTCTACTTAGCCTTTGTATTATTGTTCTCTTGCATGTTCTTCTTTTTTTTATTACGAGATGCAAATGAGTTTTTTCTTCTATACCATATTGGCAACGGAAGACTCAACTCCTTTTCCATAGTTGTCTTTTGCTCTCGCCCTATCCTCAACATCAAGAGATCCAATAAGCTCAGCCACGCTAAACTCTTGTCTCTTGTGTTTTAGAGAAGTAGCAAAATCTCTCCAAGAAGGTGGCAACTTAGCGATTATACCGTCGACCACAAACTTGTCGGGCAATAAATATGGGAAATGTTCTAGTTCCTTTGCCAACGCATGTATCTCATGAGCCTGTTCGACCACAAAACGGTTTTTAACCATTTTGTAGTCATACAACTGCTCCATAAGGTATAACTCACTACCAGCATCAGAAACCCCAAACTTTGCCTCAAGAGCATCCCATAATTCTTTGTTTGATGTGCAAGATATGTAGTTTTTCTTATACTTGGGATAAAGTGCACTAATCACGGTGCCTCGAAACAGGTTATCGGCAGCCAAGAACTTTTGCTCCTCCTTAGGAGTAAACTGTTCAGGCTCCCCCTGTGTGACGTGATAGCAGTTCATCGCAGTCAACCACAATACCATTTTTGCACGCCATATCATAAAATTCTTGCCATCAAAATTATTCGGCTTCAAAGCGGCAGCAAATCCACTGACAGAAAATTGCCTATTATTAGATTTTCGGATTATTAGAAGTTTAGGCATTTTCATTATTAGTTTAATCCAGAAATATAACATCAGCAGGTTTGTGACAACATATATGTGCATGTGTATATTTCTTATGAACGCTACAGAATGCATAGATGACATACTGATTGATACAGTAACAATACAAAATATAGTAATCACAGAGATTAGACTATACCCAACGAAGGGTCCTATGCCGAGGGCATCGGAGGCTCCATTCGCACTAGTCGACATAGTCCGTTACTCGAAGTCACGGACCACAGTCGATGTAGGAAGATGTTCGCAATGCAGTTCCACGAACGGACCACCAGGAAGAAGACGCCTTGACGTTCCAGGGAGAGAACAGATCCAAGAGCGATATCTAGGAAGAAGATGGATGAGCAGTCGTGGATCGCTCCCCAAAAACCTAGTTGCTGCTCACCCCGTGCAGGATTCTTAGGCGGACGAGGGTTCCGGAGGCACCTGCTCTCCCGCTCCTCCATGCGCGCAGAGGTACGGGACGAGGAAGGCCCCGTTCGTTGGTCTGAAACTTGGCTGAAACTGGCTTAAAAACACTGTTATGGCTGAATTATTGTGAGAGAAAAATACTGTTTCGGCTGAAAAAATAAGTCGGACAAGCCGAATATGGGGTAAGCCGAACAAGGCCGAAATCAGAAGGCGGATTATCTGTGTTTCTCTCGAGAGTGGTTGCGGAAGATGGGGTCTGGACTGACAGAAGACAGGATATATGGCTGCTGACGGGGAAGAGAAGACGAAGGCAACGGAGAATCCACGCCCTGACCGCCTTCCTGCCACGCCACGGCCCGGCCGGCGGTGGTGCGCGCGCGCGTGTGGCACGCCTTTATCCTTTTCTCAGCTTCTCAATTTAGATGAATAATTTCCAACCATATAAGCTGAGTCAGCGTTCAGTCAAAATCTCGTATGATATTAAACCATATAACACTTAATGTTACGCACCATAAAGTTTTATTTAATTATTAAATATTATATGGATCAGGCCTATATTATATCAACATATATCATCAGTTGCTAATGCTAATACACTGGTTGTTACAGTTAACCAAGTTTGACGAGTAAAGTTTAATATTTTATTGTCTATATAGATTCATGAACTGTTACTCAACTTATTAGTTTTAGCTTTCCTTGGGCCTAGTTTAGTTCTCCAAAAATTTTGCAAAATTTTTCATATTTTCCGTCATATTGAATCTTTAGACGCATGCATGAAGTATTAAATATAAATAAAAAATAAAACTAATTACACAGTTTAGACGGAATCCACGAGACGAATCTTTTAAGCCTAATTAGACTATGATTGGATACTATTTATCAAATAACAATAAAAATGCTACAATGCCCATTTTGCCAAAAATTTTGGAACTAAACTGGCCCTCGATGAACCGGCCGGTTAGCTAAGCCTACTAGTCGTATAAGGGGGTGTTTGGTTCCATGAACTAAATTTTAGTCCATGTCACATCGGATGTTCGGATGCTATTTAGGAGAACTAAATATGAGTTAATTATAAAACTAATTACATAGATGGAGACTAATTTACGAGACGAATTTATTAAGCCTAATTAATCTGTCATTAGCACATATTTACTGTAGCACCACATTGTCAAATCATGGACTAGTTAGGCTTAAAAAATTCGTCTCGCAAATTAGCCACAATCTGTGCAATTAGTTATTTTTTTCGTCTATATTTAATACTTCATGCATATATCCAAACATCCAATGAGACATAGACTAAAATTTTCCTGTAAAAACCAAACATCCTCTAAATTTTATAGGTGACTAGCCGTTTGCCCCTTTAATTTTCCCCTGCCTCTCCTCTGCCGTCGTACGTGCGCCAAGCCAAGCATGCAGTGCAGATGATGGCCGGCAACAGACGACGTCACGGGCGTACATGCAATGCACTGCATTGGAATTGGAATGGAAACCCATTGCACCGCATAGCTAAGGTCTTCTTTAGTTCCAAAAATTTTTCTCAAAAAGTGTTACAGTAGCTATCATATCGAATCTTGCGATACGTGTATGGATCATTAAATGTAGACGAAAAAAACTAATTACACAGTTTAGTTGGAAATCACGAGACTAACGTTTTGAACCTAATTAATCCATGATTGAATACTAATTACCAAATAAAAATGAAAGTGCTACAGTAGCCAAATTTCCAAATTTCACCAAACTAAACGCAGCATAACGCGACCTCCACAAATTTGCGTGCCATGCCTTTTTATATTGCCTCTGTCTCCAAAAGATACAACTATAGATTTGTGTGTGGGTTAAAGTGTTTCAGTTTGATTAAATTTCTAATAAATAGTATTTATATTTATGGTTTCAAATCAATTTATTATAAAAATATATTTTATAATTAATCTAATAATATTTATTTGATATTATAGATATTTATACTTTTTATTTATTTGTAATTTGTCAAGCTTGATATATTGCATTCTTTTAGGGACGGAGTGGGTACATTGCATTAAACTTAAAAATATTTTTTTAAAAAAATCATCAAGATGTGCAGTTGTTTTAATTAGAACAGAGGGAGTAATTAGTTGCTTATATTCGGCCTGTTCGCTGGTTGGTTTCTGAGCTGGATTAAACTGGCTGATGCTAGTTTATTGTGAAACAAAAACACTGTTGACTGACTGATTTAGGCTGACTAAAACTAACGAGCGAACAGACTGATTAGATCGGTGTCTTGAAGTTGGGAGAGGCAGCCTTCGACGGGGGTGGTGGGCAGTGGAAGGCGATGGATCGTCGTCGTTGATAGAGGTGGGAAAAGAATGGACTGGCGTATCCGGCTGGCAATTAAGGGGGTGTTTGGTTTCTATAGGAAAATTTTAGTCCATGTCCCATCGAATGTTTGGACACATGCATGAAATATTAAATATAGACGAAAAAAATAACTAATTGCATAGATTGTGGCTAATTTGTGAGACGAATTTTTTAAGCCTAATTAGTCCATGATTTGACAATGTGGTGCTACAGTAAATATATGCTAATGGTGGATTAATTAGGCTTAATAAATTCGTCTCGTAAATTAGTCTCCATCTATGTAATTAGTTTTATAATTAACTCATATTTAGTTCTCCTAAATAGCATCCGAATGTTCGATGTGACATAGACTAAAATTTAGTTCATAGACCAAACACCCCTAATAATGGCGGGGCGGCAGCCGGCAGGCAAGAAACCCATGGATGGTTGGTGCGGTGGTGCATGCATGCATGCATGCATGACTGGACGTTGCAGAGACACGACAACCTACGGCCGGGTGGCGTATCCGGCGGTGGGCCGGCCGCCGGTGCGTACGTGCAGGGCGAGCCAAGCTATACCTACATCGAATCGAATGGAATCCGGCCGGTTTTGTTGCATTGATATATACTGTAGGAGAAGAAGAATGCATGAGCAGGCGATCGAGATGGAGCGAGGAGGAAGATGCATGGAGGCCGGCCGGCCGCTGAATCCTTATCCAGCACTGCAGAGAGAGAGAGAGAGAGAGAGAGCTGGCGCCATGCATTCAATTCATCCACAGCTGTGCGTTTTCAGTGGATTACTGCATGCTTAATTACACATTATATATTGTGTATACATATAGAGAGAAGAATATAATCAATCTCCCTTCTTCCCTACTGTCAGCTCCAATGCATATGACTTTTTGATTAGCAAGGTGTAAAGGCTATCAGCCTGTTCGTTTGGCTGTGGCCTGTCGTAAACGATCGTAAATTTCCAGCCGGAACAGTATTTTTCTCTGACACAAACCAGCTAGCAGTATTTCTTTACGATCCAGCAACAAAACAAACCAGCCAACCGAACAGGCTTTATAGCGATGTTGTCACAAACGTGTGTTCTACTACTGGTTAAACAAGCTCCAACGTATAAAATATATTTCTTCATATATACACTAAAATGGATCTGTCCTAATAACAAGGTGCATGAATACTCCATGGTCCATGCTAACTGCTGTAAGTTTTTCTTGTCAATGCAAATTCAGATATGAATCGGAAAAAAAATGCAAATTCAGATACGCAAGCAGGTTATATGTTCCATATTCTCGCGGAACCCCAAATGGCCGAGCAGCAGCAGCCGCCGGTGATCTGCTGCTCTGGGCCGGCGCTGCTACCCACGGCGACATGACACCACCAAAAAGCACCACACACTACTGCTACTTGTAGGAGTAGTCTACTGCTAGTGATTCTCTTCTGAAAAAGAAAAGGAAAAGTCATTTCTTTGGAGTGGTAGATTCTTCGGAGAAAGAAAAAGAAAACAGAGAAAGAACATTGCTATGTAGCGTGTGCATGTGTTCGTGCGTGCGTGTGTGCGCGCTCTCCAGGGCGTGTTTAGTTTCCATTTTTTTTCCTCCTACGATAAAAGAGCATGTTTGACACATGCAGGGAGTACTAAATGTAGACGAAAAAATCTAATTGCACAATTTTTGGCAAAATCGCGAGACGAATCTTTTAAGCCTAATTAGTCGATGAAAAACCTTAAGTGCTACAATAACCCATATGTGCTAATGACCGATTAATTAATATCATTAGATTCGTCTCGTAGTTTCCTGATGGGTTCTGTAATATGTTTTTTTATTAGTATCTAAAAATCCCTCCCGACATCCTTTCAACACCTCCTATATGACACAAAAAAAAAAATTTACCTCCTCAACTAAACACACCCCTAGCTACCCGCTGATGACTGACATGATGTGCTGCGACTGCGAGCAAATATTTGTGGGCGAGAGCGAGAGGGTAACACATGCGTATAGGACAAGCCAAAAACAAGCTGATGACTGACATGATGTGCTGCGACTGCGAGCAAATATTTGTGGGCGAGAGCGAGAGGGTAACACATGCATATAGGACAAGCCAAAAACAAGCTGTGTGGTGCTACATCCAAAACCATGGCGGTTTCTGGTTTCCCTCCTCGCCTTTTCATTCCCCTTCTTGGACGCTTCTCGCCAGCAACCTAGCGCCCCGCCGGTGCCGGCCCTTTCTCATGTGCACTGCTTCTAAATCTTTCTCTTTTTCCCCTTTTACTAGTAAACCAATCTTTCCCTAAAATCAAGACTATACAACAAATCAGTAAATCACTTTGATGCCACTCTTTCAGCGTCCAAGCTAAGATACACACGGCTTACAAACTGACAAATTCAAAAGTTTTAAGTGGGTCCACCGAGAGGAAATGCTGCCTCAATCACTTAATATAATTGCTAAAACACCGCTGTGGTTAAGGTACTGCTTAGTAAGGCTCTAGTACCAGCTTTGACAGAAGTTGTACCACTTCATCAGCGGCAAAGCTATATAGAAAAGCCTGAGTCGTTTCATACTACTTGTAGTATGAAACGACTCAGGCTTCTCTATATAGTTTTGCTGTTTACCGTTTAGCGTTTAGAAAAACACTGAGGGGAAGTAGCCATGATTTATCGATTCTTTGCAGGAGTCGAAGTGTCGGGTTCGTAAACCCGGGGTCCCTCGCGGACCGGCTTTTTCACAAAAGCTTGGCCCAAGCAGGCAGCACGTAACTCTTGGGTCGGTCTAAATACCTGAGCGACAGGCCGGAGGAGTGATCCAATCTCTGACCGGAAGGTCAGGCAGAGGAGGAACAACGCCCGTTTTCCGACTCCGGCCCACCTCTCAGACCGGAGCGCTCGCTTCGGACTCCAGACGCCTCCAGACAGCCTCTCCGATCGGAAGGCCTGGCCCAAGCACTACTTCCAACTCCGACCCCGCGTCTCCGACCGGGGTTCGTAGAAGCCCTGCTCACCGCTCTTCTTCGACTAGCGCAACCAGAGCCGACTGAGACCAACCGACCGGGGACGCCCGCTCGGAAAGGACCAGGGAACAAACGAAGAAAGCAAAGCAGGGCGGACAAATCAAACCACGATACTAGGGACCATACCCTGTATGTCTACAGGAACAGTACTCTGCAACCTCCCTCACACACACAGTGTTATAGGCGTCGACATTTTCCCTACAGTATTGTGGGCGTCATTGACTCCCATACGATAAGGCCCCCCCACATGTCTCTGGGCATCGACATGTGGCCTCCTGCTCATCATCAGCGAACATCGCCGCAGGGTCGCGATGCTCCACCGAGGTCACAACGACCTCCCGACTTTCCTCCTCCTCGAAGAAAACCATGTCATCCACATCCGTGGGATCCTCTGACGCGAGCTCCGACTCAACGTCGCTCCTACGTTCACCGGCCTTCACACGCCGGGCAACCTCCTGCTCCTTCTCTTGCTTCCGCGTGAACCTCCTTGGTTCTCTTCTTCTTCCTAGCATCCGTCGCCTCCTTCTGGGCGGCCTGCTGAGCCACGCCCTCCGAACCCTTGGGAAGGTGCGACCGGGACTTGTAAACTCCAAGCCCCTGTGGAACGTGTGGCTCCAAATCAAAAAATAGGAAAAGCAGAGGAAGAAGTATGGACTAAAGAGAAGGGAGCATACCAGTCTCGACATGATCGTGGAGTTGAAAGGCGTGGGCTTCCCTTCGACCCTCTCTTTGGGCTTCAACTGCAGCACCCGGCCAAGGCGACTCCAGACCTCATCATCCAGTAGATCCTCCAGCGATGCACGGTCCGAGTCCGACAGGCCGCTGTACATCCACATCGGCCGTGTCCTCTCCACCAACGGCGTGACCTAGGGGCGGTAGAGGGTCTAGAACACTCGTACCCCATCAAGACCACGCCGCACAAGCTTCTAGAGCTCCTCCTCGATGACCTCCACCTTCTTCCTCTCCTTACGGGCGCAACTGAAAGGTCCTAATGGCTAGAGGGGGGGTGAATAGCCTAATAAAAATTTCTACAACAACACTTAACCAAATGGTTAGACAATTATGAGACGAAGCGAGTGTTGCGCTAGCTTACTCAAAATGCAAGCCACCTGCCACAATTCTAGTTTAGATGGTGTCAATTCACACAAGAGCAATGACACTACCCTATGTTAGTGTGCTCTCAAAGGCTAACTAAAGAGCCACACCAACCAAGCATGCAAGCTCTCACAACTAGCTACACTAAAGAGCTTGTCAACTAGTTTGTGGTAAAGTAAAGAGAGTGATCAAGAGGGTTATACCGCCGTGTAGATGAATGAACCAATCAATCACGAAGATGAATAATAATGATGACCAATCACCTCGGAATCAATGATGAACACAATGATTTTTACCGAGGTTCACTTGCTTGCCGGCAAGCTAGTCCTCGTTGTGGCGATTCACTCACTTGGAGGTTCACGTGCTAATTGGCTTCACACGCCAAACCCTCAATAGGGTGCCGCACAACCAACATAAGATGAGGATCACACAAGCCACGAGCAATCCACTAGAGTACCTTTTGGCGCTCCGCCGGGGAAAGGTCAAGAACCCCTCACAATCACCACGATCGGAGCCGGAGACAATCACCACCTCCGCTCGATGATCCTCGCTGCTCCAAGCCGTCTAGGTGGCGGCAACCACCAAGAGTAACAAGCGAAATCCGTAGCGAAACACGATCACTAAGTGCCTCTAGATGCAATCACTCAAGCAATGCACTTGGATCACTCCCAATCTCACTATGATGATGAATCAATGATGTAGATGAGTGGGAGTCCTTTGGCTAGGCTCACAAGGTTGCTATGTCAATGAAAATGTCCAAAGATATGAGCCACAGCCGGCCATGGGGCTATAAATAGAGTCCCAATCAAATAGAGCCGTTATACCCCTTCACTGGGCAAAACGCGCTCTGACCGGACGCTCCGGTCATACTGACCGGACGCTGGCCCTCAGCGTCCGGTCGCCCGATGGACGCCACGTGTCATCACCTTCAAATGCTGTTCGTCAGATTCCAACGGCTACGAAGCTAACCGAACGCTCCGGTCAAAACTGATCGGACGCTGAAGCCCCAGCGTCCGGTCGTTTCCAGTAAGCTCCCCGAGGCATGTTTTTTCGACTGGACGCGTCCGGTCCACCTTGACCAGATGCAGCTAGCGTCCGGTGCTCAACCCTAGCCTAGTGTGCCGTCTGACAGCTCGACCGGACGCAGCCTTTCAGTGTCCGGTCGCTGAGTGACCCAGCGTTCGGTCAGTTGAATGCCTCTAACATCTTCTAAGTTCTCATTCTCTTCTTGTGAACCCTTGGTTTCATCAAATTCAACATCATGAACTTCCTCAAGAGTACCACTATCCAAATTCCAAACTCTATATGCTTTGCTTGTGGTGGAATAACCAAGTAGGAATCCTTCATCACATTTCTTATCAAACTTGCCCAATCTTGTGCCTTTCTTCAAGATATAGCATTTGCAACCAAAGACACGAAAATATGCAATGTTGGGCTTTCTACCATTCAAGAGCTCATATGGTGTCTTCTCTTTTAATCGGTAATAATAGAGGCGGTTGCTACAATAGCATGCCGTGTTGATAGCTTCGGCCCAAAAGGATTGACTCACATTGTACTCACTAAGCATAGACCTTGCCATATCAATGAGTGTTCTATTCTTTCTCTCAACAAGGCCATTTAATTGAGGTGTGTACTTGGCCGAGAATTGATGTCTAATTCCAAATTCATCACACAACCCATCAATTCTAGTGTTTTTGAACTCACTACCATTGTCACTTCTAACTCTCTTGATGGTTGTTTCAAACTCATTATGAATGCCCTTGACAAATGATTTGAATGTTGCAAACACATCACTTTTGTCCACTAGAAAGAATACCCATGTGTATCTAGTGTAGTCATCCACTATCACAAATCCATATTTATTTCCACCGATACTAGTGTATTGTGTTGGCCCAAACAAATCCATGTGCAATAACTCAAATGCTTTACTAGTGCTCATCATGCTTTTCTTAGGATGGGTGTTTCCAACTTGTTTGCCGGCTTGACAAGAACTACAAAGCTTATCCTTTTCAAACACAACATCTTTCAAGCCTTTAGCTAAGTCATGCTTAATCAATCTATTCAATTATTTCATTCCAACATGACCAAGCCTTCTATGCCATAACCAACCCATGCTAGACTTAGTGAACAAGCATATAGACAATCTAGCTTCACTAGCATTGAAATCAACCAAGTATAGATTCTCATATCTAAAGCCTTTAAAGATCAAGTTAGAGCCATCTACACTTATGATCTCTACATCATCTATTCTAAATATGCATTTGAATCCAAGATCACACAATTGAGCCATGGATAGCAAATTGAAGTTCAAGCTCTCTACTAGCAACACATTGGATATGCTCAAGTCATTGGATATAGCAATCTTACCAAGCCCTTTGACCTTTCCTTTGCCATTATCACCAAATGTGATACTATCATAATCATCATTGCCATTGGTGTTGATTGAGTTGAACATTCTTGCATCACCGGTCATATGTTGAGTGCACCCACTATCAAGAACCCAATGCCTTTCTCCGGCTTTGTAATTGACCTACAAAAGAAGATCAATTCTTTTTAGGTACCCAAACTTGCTTGGGTCCTTGAAGGTTAGTTACTAGGCTCTTTGGCACCCAAATGGCTTTCTTCTTTGAGCCCATCCATGGTTTGCCAATGAACTTAGCCTTCACACCATTTGTACCCTTAACAAGCATATAGGAAGAATTAAGCTTAATGGAGGATACATTAGCATTTTTGCTTTTGTTGGTGCATTCATGCTCTCTATGACCAACTTGCTTGCAACTAGTGCAAAACCGACCATTGTTCTTCACAAAACTTGTCTTGTGAGGAGCAAAGGCCGCCTTGCCTTTCTTGGGGGTATAGCCCAATCCCTCTTTGTAGAGAGAAGCTCTTTGGCTACCCAAGGCCATAAGCAAGCGGTCCTCACCACCATAAGCCTTAGCCAAGGTGTGAGTGAGCTTAGTTACCTCCTTCTTGAGGTTCTCATTCTCAACCACTAGTGAGGTATCACAAGTGTGACCATCACTACTAGATGAGGTAGAAGTGGAAGTGCTACAAGAAGGGTTAGTTGGAGGAACAATGATAGGCATAGATAGTGATGTATCAATTAAATCACAAGTTACACCTACATCACAAGTTTCAACATGCTTCTTTTTATCTTGTTCATTAAGCAAAGTGGAATGAGCTTTTTTAAGCTTTTTATGAGCCTTGCCAAGCTTCTCATGGGCATCCTCTTGCCTCTCATGAGATGCACTAAGCTCATCAAATGCTTGCTTAAGGGCTTTTAGTTCCTTACGCAAGCTTTTGCATTCCTTTCTTGAGATGTCAAAGTGTTCTCTAGCATCTTCTAGCATGTCAATTAATTCATCTTTTGTAGGTTCATCATCATCATTATCACTATCACTATCATGTTCACTATCACTTCCATCATCACAAGTTTGTACCTTGGTGGCCTTAGCCATGAAGCATGATGGAGAGTCGAAGAGAGAAGGCTTCTCATTGATTGCTATACTTGCAAGAACCTTCTTCTTGGTGGTCTTGTGATCATTACTATCATCATCATCATCACTTGAGGAAGCATCACTATCCCAAGTGACCACATATGATCCACCCTTCTTCTTCTTGAAGAATGTCTTGTCCTTCTTCTCCTTCTTTTCTTTCTTGTCCTTCTTCTTGTTCTTCTTGGCATCATCATTGTCGCTATTATATGGGCATTGAGCAACAAGATGATCTTTGCTTCCACACTTGAAGCATCTTCTTGACTCATCTTTGTTCTTGGATGAAGACTTCTTTCTTCTTGCACGGTAGCCTTTCTTTACCATGAACTTGCCAAACCTCTTGACAAAGAGAGCCATTTTCTCATCATCACTATCATCCCATGAATCATCATCCTCACTTGATGTTTCTTGCTTTGCTTTGCCCTTGGATGATGTGGCCTTGAGTGCCATGCTCTTCTTCTTGTCATCCTTCTTCTCATCTTTCTTCTCCCTCTTTTCTTCCTTCTCATCATCATCTCTATAAGCATCATCGGTCATGATATCTCCCAAGATTTGATTTGGTGTCATTGTGTTCAAACCACTCCTCACTAGCAAGGTGACCAACATTTTAAATCTCCCAGGCAAACATCTCAAGAACTTGTTTGAGAAGTCCTTGTCCTCTATGTTCTCACCAAGTGCTTTGAGATCATTTACAATCACCTCCATTCGGTGGAACATGTCCGGCACACTCTCATCCTCCTTCATCTTGAAGCTTGCAAACTTTTCTTTGAGGATGTATGCCTTTGCACCCTTCACGGCTTGAGTACCTTCAAATGATTCTTCCAACTTCTTCCAAGCCTCATGTGCCATTTCAATATTTTTGATTTGCTCAAATGTTCTTGCATCAATTGCATCATGAATGGCACTTAGAGCAATATCATTGTTTTGGAGAAGTACTTCTTCGGCGGCGGTGGGATTTTCTGGATTACCAATCTCAATTTTAGTTTCTACCACCTTCCACACCTTTCTATTGATTGACTTGATATGTGTGGCCATTTTTGACTTCCAATAAGAATAATTTAAGCCATCAAATTGGGGTGGCTTCTTGGTGTTGTTGATTTGAGCCATTTTAACACCGAAGGTTGTTAAGCCTCAAATAACGGTGACCTCGGCTCTGATACCACTTGAAAGGTCCTAATGGCTAGAGGGGGGGTGAATAGCCTAATAAAAATTTCTACAACAACACTTAACCAAATGGTTAGACAATTATGAGGCGAAGCGAGTGTTGCGCTAGCTTACTCAAAATGCAAGCCACCTGCCACAATTCTAGTTTAGATGGTGTCAATTCACACAAGAGCAATGACACTACCCTATGTTAGTGTGCTCTCAAAGGCTAACTAAAGAGCCACACCAACCAAGCATGCAAGCTCTCACAACTAGCTACACTAAAGAGCTTGTCAACTAGTTTGCGGTAAAGTAAAGAGAGTGATCAAGAGGGTTATACCGCCGTGTAGATGAATGAACCAATCAATCACGAAGATGAATAACAATGATGACCAATCACCTTGGAATCAATGATGAACACAATGATTTTTACCGAGGTTCACTTGCTTGCCGGCAAGCTAGTCCTCGTTGTGGCGATTCACTCACTTGGAGGTTCACGTGCTAATTGGCTTCACACGCCAAACCCTCAATAGGGTGCCGCACAACCAATACAAGATGAGGATCACACAAGCCACGAGCAATCCACTAGAGTACCTTTTGGCGCTCCGCCGGGAAAAGGTCAAGAATCCCTCACAATCACCACGATCGGAGCCGGAGACAATCACCACCTCCGCTCGACGATCCTCGCTGCTCCAAGCCGTCTAGGTGGCGGCAACCACCAAGAGTAACAAGCGAAATCCGCAGCGAAACACGATCACTACGTGCCTCTAGATGCAATCACTCAAGCAATGCACTTGGATCACTCCCAATCTCACTATGATGATGAATCAATGATGTAGATGAGTAGGAGTCCTTTGGCTAGGCTCACAAGGTTGCTATGTCAATGAAAATGTCCAAAGATATGAGCCACAGCCGGCCATGGGGCTATAAATAGAGCCCCAATCAAATAGAGCCGTTATACCTCTTCACTGGGCAAAACGCGCTCTGACCGGACGCTCCGGTCATACTGACCGGACGCTGGCCCTCAGCGTCCGATCGCCTGATGGACGCCACGTGTCATCACCTTCAAATGTTGTTCGTCAGATTCCAACGGCTACGAAGCTGACCGGATGCTCCGGTCAAAACTGATCGGACGCTACGGTCAAAACTGACCGGACGCTGAAGCCCTAGCGTCCGGTCGTTTCCAGTAAGCTCCCCGAGGCATGTTTTTTCGACCGGACGCGTCCGGTCCACCTTGACCGGACGCAGCTAGCGTCCGGTGCTCAACCCTAGCCTACTGTGCCGTCTGACAGCTCGACCGGACGCAGCCTTTCAGCGTCCGATCGCTGAGTGACCTAGCGTCCGGTCAGTAGACCGACGCCAGCATCAATTCGATCAACTCCATTTTAACTCTAACTTCTTCACCCTTGCTCCAATGTGCCAACCATCAAGAATTTTGCATCCGGCGCAATAGAAAATAGACATTTCATTTTTCCAAAAGCGCCGAACCCAAACCCATTTTCTATTGGATGGGTTTGGGTCCCTATTCGGCGCTTTCGAGAAAATGGAATGCCTATTTTCTATTACGCCGGATGCAAATTCTTGGTGGTTAGCACATTGGAGCAAGGGTGAAGAAGTTAGAAGTGAAAACGAGTTGATCGCGAAGATGCTGGCGTCGATCAACTGACCGGACGCTGGATCTGAATGCACCGGACGCTGGCAGGCTACGTCCGGTCTGGCTGATGTACGATGACGCAGAAGCTGGAGTGTGACCGGACGCTGGCTGCGTCCGATCAAGTGTGACCGGACGCGTCCGGTCGAGGTCGCTACCTTACTAGAAACAACTGGACGCTGGGGGTTCAGCATCCGGTCAGTTGAAGCTGCTGTGTCCGGTCAAGTCAAGTGACCGTTGGAACCGGAACATGTGGCCATCTGCGGGCGACCGAACACTGAGGTCCAGCGTCCGGTCAACACGACCGGAGCGTCCGGTCGGCCCGACCGTTGCCTAGTGAAGGGGTAACGGCTAGTTTAGCCCTTGGGGCTATAAATAGAAGTGGCCTTCGGCCATGGCTAGTGTGGAGCACCTAAGGGGACTTTGTGTCCATGCTTGAGAGTGCTTGGGAGCCCTCCATCTCACACATACTTGATAGTGATTATTCAATTGTGTGAGTGAGGAATTCTAGTGCGATTACATCATGAGGTTACATCGAGTGGCACTAGGTGATCGAGTTACAAGCCGATGGTGCTTGTTACTCTTGGAGGTTGCCACCTCCTAGACGGCTTGGTGATGGTCTCCGTCGAAGCATGCAAGAAGCTTGTGCGGCGCTTCGGAGAAGTGCTTGTGAGGGGCATTGTGCTCGCCCCGCGGGAGCCGCGAAGAGCAACTCTAGTAAAGCGTGTCATTGAGCTACCCTCACTCAAGGGGTAGGTTCTTGCGGCACCCGACGTGCGGGCTTAGCAGGTGATGCTAATTAGCCACCGAACCACCAAGTAAGCGGTCGACACAACGGGGACTAGCGTGTTGGCAAACACATGAACCTCGGGAGAAAAATCATTGTGTCAACCTTGTTCTTCCCGTTGGTTTGCATCCCCATTACACAAGCTTGCAATTACTTTTATACATATTAAGCTTGTGCAATTGCTCTTGTAATTAGATAGCTTATGTAGCTTGCTAATTACCTTCTTGCTTGTGCAGCATAGAAGTAGCTTTCTTGCGTGGCTAATTTGGTTTTAGTAACCTTATTAGTCACATTGCTTAGTTTGTGTAGCTAAGTATTTGCGCTCTCTAATTTGGCATTGGTTGCCTTGTTATTGAGCATAGCTAGTGAGCTTAGTTGGCTTTATGCTTTTTGCTTACTAGCATGTGTAGGAGCTCCCTTGTTGCTTAAAGAACTAGTGGCATAGGTTTGTGTAACCGTGCTCCTAGAATTGTTTAGGAGAGCTCTAACTAGCCCGGCACCTTTGTTGCATAATTGTTATCTGTGCAAGGTGCTAGTGAACATATATCGTGGGGTATAGTCTTGGCTAGACCGATAGTTTTAATTCCGCATTTGTATCGGTTAGCCGACGTGATTAATTTTAGAAAAGACTATTCACCCCCCTCTAGTCCGCCATCTCGACCCTTCACCTGCTGAAAGGTCCTAATATGGCTAGAGGGGGGGTGAATAGCCTATTTAAAAATCTATAAATCAACTAGAGCAATTTGATTAGTATGACAAATAGCATAAGCAAACTTGCTCTAGCTCTACAAGGGTTGCAAGCCACCTATTCAACAATTCTAGTTACAATGATTACTTAGGTACACAAACTAGCTATGTAATTACTTACTAAGAGCTCTCAACCTTGCTACTCTAAAGAGCTCAACTAGATGAATATAAATAGTAAAGCACGCTCTCAATTCTAATTACACTAAAGAGCTTGTGTCAACTAGTTTGCAAGAATGTAAATAAGTGAGTAAGGTGATTATACCAATGTGTAGGGGATGAACCAATCACAAGATGAATATATAGCCAATCACCGGGAGAATGCCAAAGACAAGAGACAATCGATTTTCTCCCGAGGTTCACGTGTTTGCCAACATGCTACGTCCCCGTTGTGTCGACCAACACTTGGTGGTTTGGTAGCTAAGAGGTGTTTCACAAACCTCGTCCACACGATTGGACACTGCAAGAACCTACCCACAAGTGAGGTAACTCAATGACACGAGCAATTTACTAGAGTTACCTTTCGGCGCTCCGCCGGGGAAGGTACAACTCCCCTCACAATCACCGGAGACGGCCACGAACAATCACCAACTCATGCCGATCCTCCACTGCTGCTCCAACCGTCTAGGTGGTGGCAACCACCAAGAGAAACAAGCGAAATCCGCAGCGCAACACGAATACCAAGTGCCACTAGATGCAATCACTCAAGCAATGCACTTGGATTCTCTCACAATCTCATAATGATGATGGATCAATGATGGAGATGAGTGGGAGGGCTTTGGCTAAGCTCACAAGGTTGCTATGTCAATGAAAATGTGTAAGAGTTGTCCTTTGAGCCGACCATGGAGCTATAAATAGAGCCCCCATCAAATAGAGCCGTTATACCCCTTCACTAGGCAAAACGCGCTCTGACCGGACGCTGCGGTCATACTGACCAGACGCTGGCCCTCAGCGTCCGGTCGCCCGATGGACGCCACGCGTCACCAGCTTCAAACGCTGTTCGTCAGATTTCAATGGCTACGAAGCTGACCAGACGCTCCGGTCAAAACTGACCGGACGCTGAAGCCCCAGCGTCCGGTCATTTCCAGTAAGCTCCTCGAGGCATATTTTTCCGACCAGACGTGTCCGGTCCACCTTGACCGGACACAGCCAGCGTCCGGTGCTCAACCCTTAGCCACTGTGCAGACCGATCAGTTTGACCGGACGCAGAAACCAGCGTCCGGTGCATCTCAAGTCCAGCGTCCGGTGCAACACCGAAACTGGTGACCTCTCTGCCAGCTCGACCGGATGCAGCCTTTCAGCGTCCGGTTGCTGAGTGACCCAGCGTCCGGTCAGTAGACCGATGCCAGCATCATTTCGACCAACTCCATTTCAACTCTAACTTCTTCACCCTTGCTCAAATGTGCCAAACACCAAGAATTTTGCATCCGGCGCAATAGAAAATAGGCATTTCATTTTCCCGAAAGCGCCGAACCCATCTCAACCCTGCAAACACCTTGTGCACATGTGTTAGCATATTTTCACAAATATTATCAAGGGTGTTAGCACTCCACTAGATCCTAAATGCATATGTAATGAGTTAGAGCATCTAGTGGCACTTTGATAACCGCATTCCGATACGAGTTTCACTCCTCTTAATAGTACGGCTATCTATCCTAAATGTGATCACACTCACTAAGTGTCTTGATCACTAAAACAAAATGGCTCCTACATTTTATACCTTTGCCTTAAGCCTTTTGTTTTTCTCTCTCTTCTTTTCCAAGTTTGAGCATTTGACCATCACCATGCCGTCACCATTGTCATGATCTTCGCCATTGCTTCATCACTTGGAGTAGTGCTACCTATCTCATAATCATCTTGATAAACTAGGTTAGCACTTAGGGTTTCATCAATTAACCAAAACCAAACTAGAGCTTTCACCTGCCCGACAGAACGGCTCCAAATCGGACGGAATGTGGCCTAGGCATGGCCCACCACTACCGCACAACCAACCACTACCGCACGCTGGGCATAAGAACCAAAGCGCCACTGCACGCGGGCGGCTCTCTGCTTTCCGAGGCTAGACCCGAAAAAACCCAAAACGAGAGCTCCGCCGGTAGAAACCATCGGGCTTCTTAAGTCAATCAAATGGCTCAGGAAACACACCGAGAGATAGGTAGGGAGCAATGGATGCCCCATGTAGGCTATGCCGACTTCGTAATGAACGACGAGCATGGGTCCCGGTTGGACATTTCCGACTAGAGCTCTTTAAACCCCGTCACTCGAGTCATCAAGGTAACACTACCAACCCTCTCTATTTCTTTATAATCATTTTATACATCCATACGTGCATTCATTTCTTACACCCATGCCTCCCGGACGTTTTGGGCCTTGAACCGCCTAGGGGGCCGAGAACTAAGCATCGCACGTGCAGCGAAATACATCACAACGCTCCGTGTTGCATCACGAAGCAGCAGTTGCCTCATTCAACATGAGCAACTAAAGAGCTAGGGGAGAAAAACATAGATGAGCCCCATGCGGCCCTCACCTAGTCTGGCAGACAGGGTCATCTCAACCTTCTCGTTCGATCCTGAACCTCTTGCCAAGCCTACAGAATCTCTATCGAGGGAAGGCCGTTAGGACACCCGGGTCGGTCTTCAGAATGACCCAGGCATCTACCAGGTTGTAGGTAAAGGAGCCGTGGAATGTCACAAGAGGGCTATGTTGACCCCATCATGAACGACGGACCCGAATTCCACTCGATCATACATGCTAGCGAACTCATCGAACGCGTCACTCGAGCTTGAGTGATCGGGACAAGTGACAAAACTTAGCCCCTCTGGTTGTGAGGAACCAGGGATGAGGTAACGCACACAAAACTCACACCAACCCCAACTAAGGCCCGACATGTCTCGGGGGCTCAAGACACAAAACGCCTGGGTCTACGGCCCCAAACTTGCCCCATCCAGCTATGCTCCGACTGCGCTCCAAATGCCTGGGTCTGTGACCCCGATCTTATCCCATCCGGTTATGCTTCGACTGCACTCCAAAAACTACCTGGGTCTATGACCCCGAACTCGCCCCATCAGGATCCACGAGCGTCGCCCTATCGCCTCGCTTGATCCCTAAACTAACAAACTAACTGCCTCGGCTATGTGGGCTGCATCGAGGCCAGGATCCGTGAGCACGGCCTTGTCGCCTCGCCTGATCCCTAAACTAACAAACTAACTACCTCGGTTGCGTGGGCTGCATCGAGGCCAGGATCCGCGAGCACTGCCTTGTCGCCTCGCCTGATCTCTAAACTAACAAACTAACTACCTCGGCTGCGTGGGCTGCACTGAGGCCAGGATCTGCGAGCACCGCCTTGTCGTCTCGCCTAATCCCTAAACTAATGAACTAACTGCCTCGCCCGATCTCACGGCGCACACCGACGCCAGGATCCGTGAGCTCTGTCTCATCCGATCACCAACAACTAACCGCATCGGCTGCACAACGATGCCTTGGTTGACAAACTCTGTCTTGACTAAAAAACATGCACAACACACCCACTAGCAAAGACCCCCAGCCAGTTCTACCCGAACCGCCTGAGGGCTACATCCACGGGTGCACTCACGCGCACCCGCCGACAAAAACAGAAACATCCCCCGCTGGCAATATGAAAAAAAACCCTAGACGATTCCGCCCGAACCGCTCGGGGGCTACACCCGTGGGTGCGCTCGCGTGCACCCACTGTCAAGACAAGAATCCCCCAGACGATTCTGCCTAAATCGCCCGGGGGCTCGAGGGCTCCTGTTGTGTTCGTAAACCCAGGGTCCCTCGCGGACCGGCTTTCCCGCAAAAGCTCGCCCCAAGCAAACAGCATGTAACTCATGGCCTGGCCCAAATACCTGAGCGACAGGCTAGAGGAGTGATCCAATCTCCGACCAGAAGGTCAGGCCGAGGAGGAACAACACCCATTTTCTGACTTCGGTCCACCTCTCCGACCAGAGCGCTCGCTTCGGACTCCAGCCGCCTCCGGACAGCCTCTCCGATCGGAAGGCCTGGTCCAAGCACTACTTCCAACTTTGACCCAGCGTCTTCGATCGGGGTTCGTAGAAGCCCTGCTCACCACTCTTCTTCGACTAGCGCAACCAGAGCCGACTGGGACCAACCGACCGGGGACGCCCGCTCGAAAAGGACCAGGGAACAAACGGAGAAAGCTAGGCAGGGTGCACAGATCAAACCATGATATCAGGGACCAAACCTTGTACGCCTGTAGGAACAGTACTCTGCAACCTCCCTGACACACATAGTGTTGTAGGCACTGATATTTTCCCTACAGTATTGTGGGCGCCATTGACTCCCATACGATAAGGCTCCCCCACATGCCTCTAGGCATCGACAATGTTGTAGGCGACGGGATTTACCGTACCGAGTGAACGTGGTGAAACTCCTCACATGCCTCTAGGCATCAACAGTATTTGTAGGTACCGACATCTGCCGTACCTAAAGAAGGCAACGCAACCTCCCATATGCATCTGACATTCATAGTGACATCAATAGTATTGTGGGCGCCTACCATTATCTTATACCTGCCAGCATGGGCAACAAAGTTCAGTAGCATACGTACCCTCACTCTCTCACTTGTAAAGCCATCCTCTTTATCTATTAAAGGGGATGCGCTCTCTCCAACATAGCTAAGCCCTTTTAGATTCAAATCGATACAAGTTAATCCAGAACTGCCAGGTTCGGACCTCAGGCACACGCTTAAACACTTAGCTCATAGCGGAGCTGCTGTCGCTCTCGGCCCTTCTGACCGGAGCCGATCGGACCTCTTGTACACCCCATCTTTCTCCTTCTCGTTTGTAACCCCACTGTAGACTTCGAGCACCTGGGCTCAGGAATAAAGTCACCGACCGACTCAAACTGGACGTAGGACACGTTGCCTGAACCAGTATAAACCCTGTGTCATTGAGTGCTAGGCCACCTCCGATCACAACGTACGGCAAAACTACAAATATTTACGTGTTGGTCACTTTCTGCACCGACACGAAGCTAGAGCTGTTTTTAGATGATAAAGCCCTGCCAAACAGTTCCTAAATCTCGTAAACCTCGCTTCTAAATGATAGCCCAGATAAAGAGCTAGCGGGTGGTTAAATAGATAGCATGCATAGAGATTATATGTATTTTTTTCTAAACAAACATATCATTTCTATAAAGCCACAATGACTAATGTTGAGTCGACAGATCTAAAGGTCGATGAAGTCAACACAAGCGCCTCGCTATCGATAGAACTTTGTCCTAAATCAAACTTATCTAATTTTGGTCATGTTTGTAGAAAAATGGATCAACATCTAAGATATCGATGGCATGTTTGTTAGTGCTTCACCAACGACTGCACCGACAACTTCACCTCTCTGCAAACCAAATGCCTCGGAACGCTTCGGCTCCGTGTGTGAAGCCCCCGCAAATCCCACCGAGAAAAGGAGCATGTGGGGCATGGAGCTAAATTTTGGCTTCCCCCAGCTTGATCCTCATATCTGCGAGCCTAGGTCAAATTGAGTTGTTGGGCCAGAGCGCCATCTCTCGACGTGGAGCCAACACCATCCATTGACATTGGGGCAGAGTCAGGCCCGAGTAGTGGAGAAGATGGGCCCAAGCGCTGGCGTTGGAGCGTTGGCGGGGGAGGTGAGGCGAAGGGCCACATCCGAGTGCAGCGGCAGGAGAAGAGGAGATGAGGCTGAGGAGGCATGAGGTGAAGATGAAGGTGGGGAGAGAACTGAGAAGAGGAAAAAGTGAAATAAGTGAGGAAAAACGAAGAAACAAAAGAAAGAAGAAAAAACTGAAGGGTATTATAGACATTTCATTATTTTCAACCATCAGGTAAAGCTATTTTACCAATGCTCTTTTTAACCAGAGAAGCTAAAGTTAAAAAAAAATATTTTAAATTATAACCGAAGCTTTTTTAAGTGAAGCTGAAACTCTATCAAATAAGCCTCAAATTTGTGCCATTCAATTCTTTGTGAAGTCTTATCAGTCGTTTATTTGAATTTGTTAATTAATGTATTTTTGTGAAAACGTTATCGGAGTGTCAGAGAAGTCTCGCCTCGTCAGTTCCTTCATTACTGCAGTTTCTTCCCATCATGACCTGCCAGGGGACGGGCCATGCATAAAAACTGGGCGTTTTTTTTTGTTATCCTTAGATTTTTCCTAGTAAAACGACACAGACAGACAGGCCGACCTACGGGGATGAATAAAAATCCCGTCGAGACCTGACAGAAATGCATGCATCAGCGCTGGTCAACGTCAGCTCAGCTCCGTTCTAAAAACAAGTGCAATTCTATGTTCAAAAAAAAGTTTAATTTTCTTAAATGTGACTAACTAGTATCAACATTTACGTCTTTAAATAGATTTATTAATAAAATATAATATATAATTAATCTAATGATACCATTTGTTATCATAAATGTTAATAGTTTTTCTTTACAATTTTTTTTCTCAAATTCAAAATTATTTCCAACTATCAAAAACGAGAATTGCACTTGTTTGAGGAAGGGAGGATCTTTCATCGTAAACAAAAACAAAAGGAACTGGCATATATTTTCTCATGTATAAACTATCATGTACCCTCTGCTGATGCACTCATGTCTGTTGGAGAGGTGAGCAGGAAACATGAAGCATGCAGATGCCACCTGAGCTCAGCTCAGCTCCTCCTTCCCCATGCATATGCATCTGCAAATGCATGCATGCAAATTGCAAACTGAGCCTGACAGGTCGTATTAGCCATTATTATTGCTCATCAAAAACGACCTGTCATGGTATCTGTCGTTGCCAGTTGCCACACACCACGCGCGCACGCATGCGCATGCGTTGTGGAAGTTGAAAACCCACAGCCATGATGTCAACTTGATGCTTGTTTCATTCATCAATTGGGTGATCGATCTGCTGGTTACTTGTTAGCAGGGGTTTGAGTGAGGAACAGATGATGCATCCTGCAGATCAGCAGGAGACACCAAATAAATACTATACTCATCACATGTATACACAATATTGTACTAGTACAATATAGTGACATGCATGTGGAATAAGTACAGTGTCGCGGCAGCTGCTGATGAGAGCCACTGCATGCTGCAGATTTGCACAGCAAGCAGGATCGTGATTCTATAGTCAAGATCTTTTTGCCTCACAAGAGATCATGATCAGAGGATACGATCCTATCAGATTGTAGGAAGTAAATACTTTTTTTCCACATGAGATTACAATATGATGTAAGTTAAGTCCTCGACTTGGCACGGACGCTCGTATTTTCCTGGAATTATTCTAAGATTTAAAGGCGCTATGCTTTCAGTGGTAGGCGATGTCTCCATCAACATAATTTTTTGTTTTTCATCCCTTTTATTGAAAGATTTTCACAAATACGCCCCTAGCAGTATCCTTTCAAAAAATAGACCTTGACCTCGGCGCCGTGACAATTGGCGCCGAGCTTACACGTCTCGGCGCCAATTGATCTAGGGTCATTTTCTGCGTGTCGTTAACGTGGCTGCTTGCATGGCGCGAACATGGCATGAGCTCGGCGCCGAGCTCAGCGCCAATTACTACGACGCCGAGTTATGAAAATTGACAAATTTTATTTTTTATCATTACTTGGATATTGAGAAATGTGACTAACTCTAGATTTTTTAATGGTAACTTGTTGTATGATCACTTAAAACAGTCTAGAAATACTTAAGATAAAAAATGATCTAGAATTTATGTTCATGAACTAGCCTAAAAATGCTTCTAAGTGTTGGATCAATAGTTAACTTCTTTTTTCATGATGTTCTTTTGACCAGGGTAAAACTATAGTTTCTTTTTTAATACGAAGTTTGATCTTTAATAGAAGTTGTAGTTTGAGTTGAGTATAACAAATTTTGCTTTTGGACCTAAACCTAAATCAGTCTTTAACACGGCCGAATTATGACCACAAGTTTGAATACAGTGTTGTTTTAGCCCCTCTAAATCTTTCTAATTCCTTTATCGCCGGTAGTGAATTGACATGTTTGCGATATTTTATCTTCCAAATTTGTATAGCAACTCAATTTGATACCGTACTACGAGTTTAAATACTCTCTGAGGAGATGACAACAAAACAAGTCTCGTCAAGTTTGGACTTAGCCATGGTAAAAAATTAGACTTAGCCACGGTCATAAATTCTCTAGAGTTAGCCACATTTCTCAATATCCAAGTCATGGTAAAAATTAAAATTTGTCAATTTTCATAGCTCGGCGCCAATTACCACGGCGCCGAGCTCATGCCACATCCGCGCCACGCAGGTAGCTACGTCAACGACACGCAGAAAATGACCCTGGACCTCGGCGCCAAAGTAATTGGCGCCGAGACGTATAGGCTCGGCGCCAATTGTCACGGCGCCGAGGTCAGGGTCTATTTTTTGAAAGGATACTGTCAGGGGCGTATTTGTGAAAATCTTAAAAAAAGGCTAAAAACAAAAAAAATCGGCCCCATCGACGGCGAGGCGTCCGTGGTGACTTTGTGAATCTCGAGATCTGTTGGCTAGCTCAGTTCTTTGGAGATGCTTATAGGAGTAGGGTTTGCATACATGTGTTCATAGTGATGAGTGTGCGTACGTGTTGTGGACGTTTATGTGGTATTGTGTTATTCTCAAAACAAAAAACCCATATATTGATTTTGATATTTTCTAGTGAAGTTTTTGTAAACTTGATAGGACTTATTCATATTATTGTCAATCCACCATAATTTTAAATGATAGAAGTGAGTAAAAATATGTCAAGTTATATCAATTATTACATTACTTAACATATTGTGTCACAACTTCTAACAATGTTATTAAAAAATTCTAATAGAAGAGTAAAAGCATATTAGAATAAACGGACAAAGATAAAGTTTTTCCCACTAGATCAGGCCCATACGTAAGAACTTTTACGAGTTAGAAAGAATCGACGTACCATTAAAACTAAACTAAACTTTATAATTTAGAACGGATGGAGTAGATTATTTGATTGTTGATCGAGCTTATGTTGAATCATAAACAGTTGCTTGATTCTTCAAGAGGCTCTGACGTGGAGGGCAATGCATGCTGATCGCTGAGCAGTGAGGACAGAGGCACTCTCTGGCAGGGTTCTCTGACTCCCAGCCTGTTCGTTTGCTGATTTTAGCCAGTTCAAATCAGTCAATCAACAGTATTTACCTCTTAAAAAAACCAGCACCAACTAGTCTAAACCAACATCAGCACCGACCGGCGAACAGGCCCTCCGTCTGCATACTACAGTGACATAGGAGGCGGAGGCGGAGGCGGAGGCGGAGGGGGAGGTGCATACTACAGTGACATAGGAGGCGGAGGCGGAGGCGGAGGGGGAGGAGCTACAAAACGTGGCTTCTTGAGGCTGTCGTAGTTTATTTCAGTCACGGAGAGAGAAGAACGGCTTTCTCCTGCCGTAGCTGTTTAGGGGAGCCGGAGGCCCTACAAGCCTTCCCAGACAGGCTCAGAATCACAGGTGTACCCAGTACCCTTCAACTCAGAAAGGCCCATGCGTGGGGCTCCAACGCGGGGGCGGGGGGGCCTCCTTGTGGGCCACCCGTCTGCATGCCAATGCAGGAGATGAGTGGGTCAAACCTGCGGGTCCCACACCCCACGGGATCTTCTGAGGCCGGGGAGGCTTGATTTGATTTGATCTGATCTGATCTCAAGCCTAATCATTCTACCCCCGGTGTTCCTCTCAACTAGGCATTGTTTGGAGAGGAGTAAAGATTTGGTCACATTCAAATATCCTCTCCTTGCAATTTGGAACCAGAGCACTATGTAAAACTGTATACTCATGATGCTCTACACACCGTAAAGAATCTAACCCCATATGCCGGTACTCCCTCCGTACTAAAAATAAATAAAGTTGTTTTTGGAGAAGGCTTAGGTCAAATATTGGGAATGTATGAGTTTGAAAATGTGAAAGCCATATAAATAGATTTGTCTTGAAAAATACTTTCATAAAAATATACATATATCACTTTTTGATAAATATTTTTATAAAAATAAGAAGTCAAAGTAATACTTTGGAGACCGTGTCACTGTCCAAAACGATTTTTTTTTTAGTATGGAGAGAGTACGTATGTAGGAGCATGTAACATGTATAGTCGCAAGTGTACATACAATATACTTATACAGTACATAATACTCCAAAAGAGTAGTACATAGTAGTGTAGTACTACTCGACAGACTATCAATCAATACTGCTCCTAGTACTAGTAGTGGTGATTAAAGAAAATGTTTGGCACAGAAATCAATCCATTTCATTTCATTTCATTCAATCAACTGGCATGACAACGAGGAGGAAGAGGAACACCGAAGTGGGTGTGGGTGTGGCCTAAAGAGTTACAGGCTTTTCGCTCGTTGATTTCGATCAGACCTTATTAGGAGGTTTTTATTCCATGGACTAAATTTTAGTCCATGTCACATCGGACGTTCGGATGTTATTTAGGAGAACTAAATATGAGTTAATTATAAAACTAATTACATAGATGGAGACTAATTTACGAGACGAATTTATTAAGCCTAATTAATCCGTCATTAGCATATATTTACTGTAGCACAACATTGTCAAATCATAGACTAATTAGGCTTAAAAAATTCGTCTCGTAAATTAGCCACAATCTGTGCAATTAGTTATTTTTTTCGTCTATATTTAATACTTCATGCATGTGTCCAAACATCTGATGGGACAGGGACTAAAATTTCCCTGTAGTAACCAAACACCCCCTCAGTCAGTTAATATTGCTTTTCTCACACAACAAAATCAGCACCGGATTTATCGGTCTATGAACTAAGGGGGTGTTTAGATCCCACCCAAAATCCAAAATTTTCCAAGATTCCCCGTCACATCGAATCTTGCGGCACATGCATGGAGCAATAAATATAGGTAAAAAGAATAACTAATTGCACAGTTTGCCCGTAATTGACGAGACGAATCTTTTAAGCCTAAATAGTCCATAATTAGACAATTTTTGTCAAATACAAACGAAAGTGCTACAGTGCCCATTTTCTAAACTGGATGGGATCTAAACACCCCCGAAGCCGTCTGTGTGGAGCCTGTCCTGTCCTGCCTCTGAATCTGAATGCCCTCTGCCTGAAGAGTCATGAGTGTTGTTGAGCCTTTCAAAGTATGTGCCCGTGGCGTCCAGAAAGATGGTTTTGGATCCTAGCTGCTACTGACTTCCTTGTTGTTTAGAGTGTCTTCAATAAAAAATTTATATGAACATCTAAATTTAAAATATGTAGTAAGATACTCAAAATCAGTCTCCAACAGAGTACCTATATGGAAGACATATTTTGGGTTGCCTGAGAGGCATAACTTAAATATGGACACCCTCTCTCCTAAAAACTTATTTGCAGAAAGAATTCTCTTTTTGGTCTTGTTGTTGGAGAAGATGCCAAATATGTATTGAACCTTTTAACTATAACGTTATTCAAAAATAAATAAGTCTTGTATTTTGGTTGTTGTTGTTGGAGATAGCCTTAGTTTTTTTTTTTTAGTATACTAAACTCTATCCCTCTGGTGTATCCGCAGCATAGCTTGATGATGCTACTAGCAGTTAACTAAAGTGCCATTATCTCTTCTGGAGTTCTGGACGTATCAGCAGGTTGTTCACAGATTTAGCTCCAATTGAGTGATTAGTACTCATGGCTTGATGAGTTGTGCATTTTTCAGACTGGTATTGAGGAACAAATATTTCTAATCCAAGAACAGAATCACACACAGGGTGGTGCACTGGTGTAGTTCTCGACTTCTCGTCCTCTCGATGCTACTGACAGCAATTAGCATTACATTTATTTATGTCCAGGAGAGACGCATCAGTCATCATAGTACCTCTTTGCCTATTATTCATAGATGACACTAATTACTAAAATAGTACTCTATAAATAGTCAGCGTGTTCGTTGATTGGTTTCTAGACCGATAAATTTAACTGATGCTGGTACGTTGTAAAAGAAAAATACTGACTGACTGATAATTCCTGACCGAAACCAAAACGAACAAGAACAACTGATGAATGAGTGATGGGATCACAAGACAGAGCTTTTATCCAGCAGGACGAATCCTGGAGCCTATCACTGTTATTCTGCCCTAGGGTTCACAAGTCACAATACAACAAAAAAACAGATTGGGGGCCTCTCTGCATTCTACTGGTACTAGCAGTACAGACCACACTTAATCAACAGCAAAACCCATGGATTAATTAATTAAACAAACAGACAAATGGATGGATGGATGAATGAATGTGAACTAACACAATACAAGCATACTAACCATCAAGTAGTGTAGTGAGAACTGAGAAGGCACAGCAGCAACAGCATGGTTCTTTTCCTTTGCAATCCAATCCCATCAACACTAGTAGCTCCCTCCTCTCTCCCCTAATGACATGTGAGCCCTCAACTCAAACCTACCTTAATGCCACTGTTCACCGTTTATCATAGGGAATAATTGTCCCCCTTCCATTCCCCATATATTAATCCCGTCTCCCCTCACCCTTTCCCTCACCCATGGCATTGGCATCCATCGCTCTCCCTCTCCCCACCACCACACCTTCCTCCTCCTCACAAGCCATAGCCGCCACCACCTCTTTCTGTGCTTACCCTCTCGCATTCTTCGAGTTCGAGGAGAAAGCGGCGGCGGCGGCGATGGAGCTGGAAGAGCAGGCCTTCCTGGAGGAGATCCTCTCCCTGCGGAGGGACGGCTGGGACTGCAATGCCATGGGGGACTTCTCCCCGGTGGCGGCCATGGACTGCTCCTTCCAGGACCGCCACCACCAGGTGCCCACCGTCAGCGTCCTCCCCACATTCACCGCCTCCTACGCCCAGCCGCAGCCGCAGCCGCAGCCGGCGCCCGGCTTCGACTGCCTCAGCGAGGTCTACGGCGCCGCCGCGGCGTTCGGCGGGACCAATGCCGGTGACTACGGCGGCGAGATGGGGTTCCTTGACGTCGTCGAGCCCCAGGCGGCGGCGGCGCTGGTGGACGGCGTCGGCGTCGGCGGCGTCACCGCGGGCCTCGGGGTCTGCAAGGTGGAGCCTGGCCTGGGGGAGAGTGGCGGCGCGTTCGGCCCTGGCCCCGGTGTCGCGCCGCCGCCGGCCCCGGCGTCCAAGAAGAAGAGGGTCGAGGGGATGCCGTCCAAGAACCTGATGGCCGAGCGCCGCCGCCGCAAGCGCCTCAACGACCGCCTCTCCATGCTGCGCTCCGTCGTGCCCAAGATCAGCAAGGTGAGAAGGACCAAAAAAAAAAAAAATCTCTCCTTTTTCTTGGTTCTTGTCCTCGGCCAAGAAAGGACATTTGCAGTAACAGCAAGCAAACAATCTATCTATCTATCTATCTATGGCGGCTGGGCTGATGAGAGATGAAATGTGCGTCGTGGTGCGCAGATGGACCGCACGTCGATCCTGGGCGACACGATCGACTACATGAAGGAGCTGCTGGAGAGGATCAAGCTGCTGCAGGAGGAGATCGACCAGCAGCAGCAGGAGGCGCCGGGCATGCTCAGCGTCTTCCGGGAGCTCAACCCCAACGAGATGGTGGCCAGGAACACCCCCAAGGTACGTGAAGAAACGATTTTTCTAGCTGCTGATGCTGCTGCTGCGATTGGGGGAAGGGAAATGTGAGGCGAGGCTGAGATGCTGCTGCTATGTACGTGATGCCTCGTGCAGTTCGACGTGGAGCGGAAGGAGGGCGGCGACACCCGGGTGGAGATCTACTGCGCCGCCAAGCCGGGGCTGCTGCTGTCCACGGTGAGCACGCTGGATACACTAGGGCTCGACATCCAGCAGTGCGTCATCAGCTGCTTCAATGACTTCGGCATGCACGCCTCCTGCTCCGAGGTAGTGACCACTGCCTGTCCATCCATCCATTGGTTCGCGGCCATACATTACATACTCCTCCGTCAAATTGGATGCAATGCAATGCATCAAGTTTGCTTCTTGAATGGTTGCTGGAGGTAAAGAAAAGCTGACAATTTTTCGCTGACAACAATGCCGCAGATGCAGAGGGACATGATCAGCACGGACGCGATAAAGCAGGAGCTGTTCAAGAAGGCTGGCTACGGCGGAGGCTGCTTGTAGAGGGCATGGCGTGGCTGGAGGAGGACGAAGAAGAGGAGGAGCAGGAGGCAGCAATAAATTAAGCTTAAGCAGCGCTAGTAGCGGTGGTAGCAAGGAGCAGCAGTAGTATCAGTTCAGGTCCAGTAGCAGAAAAGGCAGGCAGGGCAGAGGCCGGCAAAGATTTGGGAGGCCTTTTTGCAATCCATCTCCCCATCATAACCCACTTCGATCTATCCATGTTAGCTGTGTGTGTCCGTCCGTCCTAGCATCATGCAGGATGCAAAGGTTGCCCTGTGCTGCTGAATCTTTCTCCTATATTTATTAATTAACAAGAGCAAAGCTCGCTGCCTTTCCAATGATTGATCAGAAATGCCTTTGGCGATTCCCTCTCTTTTTGGATATATCTATATATAATGTTCTTCATTCAGCTCCTCTGTTCTGTTATGTTCGTTGTGTTGTGGGTATATAATGTTAGCTCATATTGTGGAGGTATCAAGGAAGGAAGGGCATGTGTGTTGCTGAAATGTTCAGTCCAGCTTATGATCTGTATCAGTATGTATTGCCAATTCGCCATTGCCGGTGGACGGACACTGCAACCAGCCAATGAAGCAAAGAAATGTATTTGTAGAGTAGAAGTAGAACAGACAGGAAACAATGAGGCACTAGAGTGCCACCACAAAATTCTGCTCTTCCTTTTTCTCTTGCTGTCACATTCTGATACAACTACTACCAAGCACTAGAGTTCCGGCCGCCAAATGAAATCCAGAGGAGGGAGCGGAAGAGGAAAACCCCCTTCCCTCCATTCCATGCTTCATCTGTTCATCATCATCTGTAATGATCGCTATCACGGGACGCTGATTGGGACTCGCGGAGGCTCCAAACTTTGTTGCTTCTTGTTGATCTTGGGCCCTCTCCTTTCTCTCTCTGTCCAATCCAAGCATGGAGGGTCGCTTTCGCAATCTCCCGTTTTGCTTGCTGCTCCCGTTGGTTCCATGACCGTGGTCCATGGATGGACTTCGTTTTCTGTGGGCGGTAAAAGATTTCACCACGGAAGCAGATCAGTGGCGGTTGTCGTATCTCTTGGCGCTCTGCACGGCGACCGCGGGGGAGGTTGGGCTGGGGACCATGACAAAGCTGACTAGCCGGCCACTCGCTCCTTTGCAGGAGAGAGAGGGATAGAGGAGAGGATGCCGGCGGGGAAAGCGTCATTGATGGACGTATTTGACCCCTAGTAGTTTTTGTATATATATATACGGAGTGCTACGCAGACAAAGACGGTGTCCAGCCGTTTGTCTGCCCAACCCGTTTTTTTCTTCTATAATATCTTCTGATGAGCTAACAGTTCAATACTCGTACCGTCTTTAATGGAAGTCTCACCTGTCTATGAGGCAAATGATTCCAAACTTAACTAGATTTATAACAAACGGTTAACATTTATATATCAAATATAGGCTCATTATGGAAATAAAGCATCCTGACCGAATTTGTAATGGCCCTATCCTGAATCCTAATAAAGCAGCCAACCGCATCTTCAGCTAACTGATTGCTCATGGCTAATGCTGCGAGGAATGAACAACCCCCCTACCTGTCCCGTGGACGGATCGTCGTCCACTGCAGATCCATCTGAACCTTGTAAAGGTGCTCAATCTAGACTCCAATTTTTGTAGTTTTCTTGTCCAAGTCCCAGGCCAGACGCCTTTGCTTTGTTTTGCTTTTCGTAGTCGTACTAATATCTAATACAAGGAAGACGGTGACCGTGCGTGCTAATGTATAGGAGTATGTTTAGTATAGTAGTGGTAGATGGAATGAGTTGCCATCAGGACAAGATGAATGGGGTTAAGGAAGTAAAAGAATGACAGGCTTGCGCAAGTAATTAAGAAAAGAAAGACGCTGAACCGGTCGAGATGGGGACGCAGGTGGGGTGGGTGGGTGTTGGCAGCAGCAGCCTGAGACTGGGACTGGGACTGGGACTGGAACTGGCAAGCGTGTCACTCTGCCTCTGATCACCTCGGCGCTGCAACTGTTGGTTGCCGCGCGAGGCGGGCGCTCTCCATGGCATCCGATGGGCGTCGATCCGACTTAATCGGGGTGGGTCGTCGGCCGCAATGAGGGCAGCGCCATCAGTCATCATCATAACCATAGTCCACGAGCAGGAGGCGACGCCGCCAGAAGTCCCAGTAGGGTATGGATGGTCCCAGCAGCAGCGTCTCTCTTCTCTTCAGCCCACACCACACAGTTGTATACGAGGAAATCTAACACAGAGCGCACCATGTGCTGGTGGATAGGAAAGGAAACAGCCTGCAGGACACCCAACTGGGCCGGACCCATATAACTAGCTGGGCTGGACCTTAATACTGCTGCTCTATAATAAGCAGTCCTGATTGTTTGCCTTGCCATGTGCCTTTTGATTCCATTCATGGGCCATGGCGTCGCTGCCTGTGCCTCACACCTCACAGGACACCACCACTCATTCAGTTCCAAACTTCCAATGCCAATGGATCAACACTAAGATTTTGGGCTGCTATAAGTGCTACCCCGAGAGGCCAAAGTCATGTTGTAATGTTATACTAGATGAAAGAAGCATTGATATGCTAGGTAGCAGGTACAGCAGCAATAAGGGCGCAGGGGCAGCCATAGGGCTATTACAAAATGCCGCTTTCTGCCCAAAGTTTCTGTCAACCAATTACATATATATACATAGTAATTGGCAAGGGGGAGAGATAGAGAGGACGACCTGTTATTATTATATACAACTTAGAACCATGGCATCCACCAGATGTACATTTTGCCGAGGTTGTTCAGGGAGACTGCTTCAGCGATCAGCCGCCGCGCTTGGCCTTCCACGGAGAGCGGCAGTGAAGGGTTGGCTTTAACACCCACCAGAACTCCCTGGAGCCTCGATTTGATGTTAGTGATGGCCCTCTGGAAGATTGGATTGTATAAAACAAGAGATACATCAGAATGCTACCGGTGTAATGGTGGTTACTACTTCTAAGACATGTCAAATATGCGCGCGTCCAGTGCCCTTGCTGTATATGCATCGTACCTGCGCGTGTGGGTTCTGGACTTCACCTCCGCTAGACTTGTTAAGTTTGGTCCACTCGACGAGTGGATCATGGATGAAGGTCTCAAGGACAGTCATGAGGGTCTCCTTGTGGGTCCTGAGAACAGATAGAGTGATTTCACAGACCTTTAAAAATACGCCTTCATACCCAGTGATGCCCAAGCCATCGATCATGTTCTGCAGTTGAAGTCCAAGAAAAAAAAAAACCATGTTACAGGTCAGATATCCACAGAGCTTGAAAGGCACGAAAAACTAACCAAGACATGCTCTCGCTACTTACCTGTGTAAGCCTAAACGGCACCACCTCAGGCGTGTCCAGTAGCAAGCCCCTGTCAAACAGGCAGCTAAAATCCACGTGCACACAGTCCCCGGTCGTCGAGTCGAAGAGGATGTTTTCACCATGCCTGTCGCCCAGCCCCACGATGTGCCCAACCATCGACCACACTGCCGTGGTATGTGCATATGCCACTCTAGCACGAAACCATGCAGCTGGTTCAGAGAATGTTGTCAAGAACCATTTGTGGAAAACTGGGGGAAACATTGGAAGGATTCTGGTCTTCAGCATCACATCGTCAGGCATTTTCCCATGGCATGTGTCATATATTTTCTTGATTTGTGAATTTGTTTTTGCCCTATCAAACTTCCCAAGAGTTATGTAGATGTCCTGAAGAATATGCCGAAGACCACGAGTATTGGGCACCCATTCTACCATTCCACAATCTTCGGTAAGTGGTACCACTGCAAAGGTTCTGATATAGAGCTTTCTCCTGCGGCTCTCAGGGACCTTGGAGAGGAGACGGTTGATCATTGCATTGAACTCCATCATGCGTGAGTCTTTCCTAAGATCATCCTTAGGTTTGCAAAGAAATGGACGTTCAACTCCATCACTTCCGAGGAAAACAACCTGAAGTTCAAAATGATCAGCTGGTGAGTTGCTATCAGCCTAGTGAAGTATAGCTATAGGACCGCTAACTCTAATACTAACAAACTTGTACAAGTGTCGAACAGCCTTTTAACTTCAATATCAAATTCAACAATGATTTGTACAACACTCTAGAAATATTCACCATCTAACAAAATTTAGAATGGCTTTTGATGTGAAATTTAGTTAGCCTAAACAGTTGCTCTTCATACTAATGCAGTAATTAATCAAGCAAGGCAATGCTCAACGTACCTTCTTTGGTTTCTGAAGGGAGTTAAGAATTTCTGCTTCATCAGCTATTCCAGCTATAGTGGGATGTTGAGAGACTGAGAAGGGGTGAAAACCAGATTGATCCGACATATTTGAATCATATGATGGCAGAGCCACAGTTAAAGCTTGCTGGACAGGTAAGATAATTCCTAGTGGCATCATTCTTTTCAAGGCACTGAACTCAGTTGAGATGTTTATTGTTTTCGCCCTTGGTTGCCCTGGATGAGAGCAGAGCCTAATAAGATGGCCTATAAGATTAGTAAATTGACTGAAGAGTGCATTACTCCCACGCCGGCATCCTTTCTTTGCTGACTGCAATATTTCTGCAGCAGCATCTCGTCTTGCCAGAACAGTGGAATTAGACACTGCAGCCATCATCCAAAGAGCTTGTTGAGGGTATTCCCGTAAAATAGATGTGATGATGCATTTGACCATTCTGACAACGTCAGCATTTTGGTGACAGATGCGGGAGATCAACTGAGACAGCACAGTAAGCCACTGATATGTTGGTAGATCCTTCAAACACCCACGTATGAGGCCTAAAACCTGCAATGGGCTGATTAAGTTTCTTACGCAGAATGAAAAAAAAATGAATATGAAAAGGATGTGCAGTCAATTTACATTTGCATTAATCTCTTTCATACGTTGATTGGAGGAAGATTCATTTCGGACATATATGCTTCCAAATTCAAACCAAAGAGTAAGCATTCGAGGCAGTGCTTGAAAAAGATTCTTATGTCCTTTGTGAAGTGCTTTTCCATAACATAGTAGCACTCCCGGAAGAAATTCACACCAAGGCTTCTCTTTTTCTTCAATTGCCCTGCTTGCAGAGCTAGAAGGGACTGGTCCAACTTTACAAGCAAACTTATCTTCTTGCCTTTTCCTAGCATCAACAAGCAAATCATCAAAAAACTTTGCCATGCAGAAAAAACCTTTTTCCCACTTGGGCCGCAATTCCGTTACTCTAGAATAGAGAGATTTGACATCCGCACTCTGTTTTTGCCCTGTATTGTGAATCCATCTAGTATAGAGAAGCAGGGTTTTAGACACATCTGGATTCTCTTTCGATGCTTGTGTTGCAGAGATAGGTGCATTTGGCAAAGCAAGAGAGAGGCTACAAAGAGATGAAACGACAGCATTTCCCAAAACTTCCGCTGGCATGTTGATAAGCGTTTGCTGAAGTTCAGCTATAGCGCTATCAAACTTCCGTATATTCCAGAGATACTTTGCCTTCTCCATGTGAGCATTGGGGGCACCTGAGGCATCTGCTTCTAGTATTGCAAGGTGGGCTGTCTCATTGTGACCAGCCAAACGGCAGAGCTTAGCATACTGAAGCCAGCAGTTCCCAACTTGAACATTCATATGACTCTGACTAAAAACCACCCTTCGCAGAGCAAGTAAAGGTTCCCTTGTCCATAGGGATGGCTGTGTGCATCTCAGACGGTTCTCCCAATCCTTTGTTAACTTCAGAAAGTTTGGATCGTTTGCACGAAATGACTTATCAATAAACGACTCATCTCCCAACAGGGAATTGAAGTCTTCCAACTCACGCAACATATGGAGCTTGACAACATAAGGATATGCACGCATATATGAGTCCATGCCTGCCGCAGCCAGAGGTACAAGCAATGCTTGCTTGGACTGGGCAATTTTTTCAGCAACCAGAAACTGATCTTTGATCATCATGGCCTTGAATATCTTAGCAAGATCCATGTCAAAAGAAGCATTATTCTCAGAACTGCTGAACACCAGACCCTTGTCTGTCCCGGTCAGATATGAATCCATGAGATCCCATCTCCCTAATCGCCACGCTGCTTGCACTCCATGCATGCACCAAGTTTTCTTATACTGGGGTATACTGCAAACCAAACCGTCCACATGGGCGATCATGCCTTGAAGGTGGCACATGTTTAGCAAACAATTAAGAACATCGGATTGTCTATGAACAGAGGTAGGTTCCATTTGCAAGGCCTGTTCACATAAGGTTAGGACTTCAGCCCAGTTTCCAGCTTTCTCATTAATGATAAGCTGATCCTGTAGGCTCGATGACTTCCTCAGATTCGCTAAACCTAGGAGGCCATCAGGCTCATCCAATCCTCCATATATTTCCATAAGAAAAGATATGTCATTGTCTGAAAAGGTGCCACTACACTCCGCAGCTGGATTGGAGGAACCAGAATTCTCCTGGACATGGGATTCAAAGTACATTAGAGCACGAGCATGAGCTTGACATCTAAGAGAGGCCCTTGCTAGAGTGACTTTAGGTATAGCAGCCAGCAACTCAGCAACATTGCTACACTGCACCAGCATTTGATCCTGTTCATGATCAGAATATGTTCCATCTTTCAGTTTACCTCCATGCTTTCCAGCCATGGCATAACTATACTGGGATAAAGCAATTTCCTGTTTGAGGTCATCAACCCATTGCCCAAGGTTATCAAGTAAAGTGAAGATGGCTTGAATACAGACCTCACTCTGCCCCACTGCAATTTCATGAACAGCAGCCCCACTATTTTCAGAAGCAGCAGCATTGAGAACACACAGAATTTCCTCAGTAATGCTCTGACGAGCCTCTGGAGTACCATAACAGACAACATTTAAGACCAAGTATGGTAAGAGATAGATTGCAGTTGGCATGTCATGCCGAAGGATTCCACGGCATGCACTAAAAATACTAGAACGGGATCCAGTTGCATGTGATGACAACTTTCTAATCCAGTAGTATATCCACCTTCTAAAAGACATTGTTGGGCGGAATATTGGGCCAGCTAAAGCAGAATCAGTTGTGTTAGGAAGATGAAACCTCGATGTTAAGCATGGGGCAATAATTTCCTTGACATAGTTTGAGAAACGGTCCCACAACTTCTGGCCCCTGTAGTTCATCTCACAACAATTTGATTCTTCATTAGATGAAGACTGGCAACCTGCCAATTTTAGTAGCTCCTGGATAGCCAAGGCAGCAGAATCTTGCACTGTAGTGTCAGCAGCAGCTCTGAATGCCCTTGCAAGATGCTTGTGGATCAACCCAAATATCAGATCATCATCTGAACATTCTATCTTAAAGCGCTCACAAGAACTTACCTTCAACTTAGCAGGATCAACAGCACCAAGTGCGCCAAGACAGTCTGCACAAACTAGTTTCAGTCTCTGGCCAACAACAGTCCTTGATTGCTCTGCACATCCTTTAAGTAAAGCCATAACTAAAGAGCTTATTACATCCAAATCAGCAATATCTTCACCAATGATAAGAGCAGTCATATCCTCCCTTCTGGCATTGAATAATTTACTCAGCTCACAAGCTACCATGTACCTCACATTTAAGCTTTCATGATTAAGACCATTGACAGCATCCTTCAGATGATCTTGCAGTGTCATTAGCCCTCTAGCTTCCTGTATTACCTTGTTTACTTCCGATAAAGACGGCATGCTAGGCAACAGTGGTAGTTCACGTATATGTTGCTTTAGCAAGCTATTGTTTTTCACAACAAGCTCTTCTAGGATTTCAACAATTTTACCTAGGTTCGTGGAAGGACATCCTCTGCACCTTTCCAGAGATGGAATGAAAGCAGCTACAACTTGGGACAGAACATATTTGATACTACTTGGTGATACTTCAGCCAATTGCTTTATGAAAAAATGTAAGACATCAAGACCATCCATCTGGAGACCTTCCTTATCAATGGCGAAACTCAACAGGACCATAATCTTTGGCGTATGTGTACTCAAATAAGGGCCCATCATCTCAATCAATTTCCTTATTCGCTGGAGAGCTTGTTTTTGAAGCTTCATATCATCAGAGTGAAGCATCTTCTTGTCAATGCTATTGAGAAGGCGAACAAAATCATTCCTCAAAAACTCAGGAAGAGTTTCACTGCCTGTCAGAATTCTAGCAATATTCTGAATTGTTGGTGAGATTTTTGCTGTCCTGAAAATTAATATATTATTAGAAAATTGTTCATATATACCTAACATTTACAATGAACTGCATGTCTAATGGAAAGAATATAACCTTATATCATTCTCAATCTGATCAGATTCCCCAGGAAAACATACAATTTCATCAAGCAGTGTAGGCAAAGCAGCTGCAAATATCTCTTTGCTATCAGTTCCCGTCTCATTCTTATAAAATTGCAGAACTGATGGTAAATGCTGCCCATCTTCATAAAAAAGAGCAAAGCAGAGAACTTTAGGCAACATATTTACAATCAGTGGTACCAACTCAGTGTTTAGATGGCTTGCCAGTTCACGCAGAGTAAAAATAGCATGGTTATTGTTTGGGTGCGATACAATGAGCTTTGGTATAACTGATGGAACCATTCTCTTAATCAGCTCTACGGTCTTAATACCTACAATGTCCTCAGCGAATTCCTTAATTATTACTGGATGAGTCACAAGTCTAGATGACAGATAGTCATATAAATTATCTCTAGCATGTGAGTACTTCAAGAGGAAGAGATCCAGTCCTCCTTTGAAACAGAATGCACAGCATCTGTGAATTAATCTCAATGCAGTCATCCTTATGATGGAATTATGATTATCAAGCTGGCCAATAAGTAACACAAATGAGCAGAAGAAAACTTCTCCATGAATATCACTAACTTTCACAATAGTACCAATTGATTCCAGAAGTGTCAAAAGAATCTGAGAATCTTCAGCTTTGGTGAAAGCACATTTTATCTTGTCCATGAACTGAAGTTCTTTAGACCCTTCATTCATTCCCAGTCCACCAGAAAACAAAATATCCATAACACTGTTTTCCAAGAAGCAGTAGACTACACCAGAAAATGCTTCCCTGACAGCTTTCATTTCATGACACAGAAGAAATTCAAAACACTGATTCCACCGAGTTCTCATCTCAAGTAGAAGATGCCTGCTAGAATGCCTCAATAACCGTGGCAAAGCTTCAACCAAAGAAACTATAGATTCCTCAGAAGTCCCTGTGTAGAGAAATTTGAAAAAGAGAGTGTGGGCCTTGGAGATGTTAATATTGAAGTCCACATTCTCAACTTGTAATGGTGCAATGTCCACTATAGAAACTTGCTCTTCATTGTGGACAGTTCTATTCATGATATCACATTGAGGGCAACAGAAACCTCTCAAGAGAAGATCTAATGTTGACACAGGTTGTTCATAGTGCTTGTCCAAGAATAGCTTGCAATGGTCCCCCACATTGTCAGTGTGATCAGTGGTTCCATTTAAGCAAGATAGAAAACCAAGTGAAAAGGCAATACTTTTCCCCACGTTCTCGAGTCCTAAAGCATCCACTGACCTGTAGCAAGCAAACAAGGGACGGCATAGTAAGATATCAACCTAAAATCATGGAACTACATGTATTTAAGAACAAAATTTGAAGGATAGAATCACACGTACTGGATAACAAACAAAATAACTTATTAAAAAACTTTAACTGGAAAAGTACATCTCATCTACAATAATCATGAAAGGGGAAGCAAGTACACTCACTCAAGTTTCTTAAACATTGCTCCAAGCATCCTAGGACCAGAATATAACACAATTATGGGTAGTGATATAATTGCCTCATTTTTAGTCTCAGCAGTTCCATTATGGATAGCCAAATCAAGGAATTCAAGATCACATCCAGAAGTCAGTCTATTGCCAATCTTAGCAAAGACTTGCAACAAAAGATATTCTATCTTGTAGTTTGAACTAGTTTCAGTGACAGCATGACCAACATCCCACATCAGTTTCAACATGCTGATGAGGTCAGCATATGTTGGATGAACAAAATGTGTACCATCGCCAATCAACTGAGAGTCATCTTCAAGAAGTTTAGTGTGCCCAGGAAGATTGACTGCACCAACATTAAGACAAAAAGGGTTAGCTACTAAAGTTGAAATAAAGAGATGCACAACTTGATTACCATATACTCAGGAAGGTCAAGCATAATCTAAATCTAAACCTTAAAAACTTGTAAGCTGATGTCAGGGAGAAACAGATCACTTACGTATACCATTTTTTACAAGCCTAACTGTCCTAATATTGCAGTCTTGAAGATGCTTTGTTCGAGGGATGATGCTGCGAAATTGCAAGGGTGTATAATCTGGACCACCACAAACGGCTCCCTGTGCATGCTAAGTAAGCTAGCTTATCTGGGCATTCGGATTTAGGAATGGGGGTAATTTGTGGTTACTTTTCAGAGCAGTACAGTGCTTATTTATAAACGCTGCTGTGGAAAACGAGCACAGGCAAATCATTCTGTTCAGTTTGGCAAAACAGATCAAGTTTGACACATTATTTCTTCCGTGGTCCTTAGTCTCACATTCCACGCATTTGTTCTGTATTTTTAAACACAACTGTATCTCTGTCTAGGAAGTATTACCAACGTGAAAGGGAAATTACTTCCCTCCGTTCCAATTTATAGGTCGTTTAGGTATTTCTAGATACACATTTTTTTTATTATGCATCTAGACATATTGTATATCTAGGTACATAGCAAAAGCTATGTACCTAGAAAAGCCAAAAACGACCTATAATTTGGGACAGAGGGTGGTAGCACATATTTAGAGCTCTTCCAAGACAAATGAACCTGATGTCTCAAAGACAGATCATAAGAAAATCGCAGCACATAAGGCCCAACAAGACATGCACAAAATGCAAAGTGCTGCTAAATTAAAGACATGCAGAAGTGGAAGGCTCACATTGGAGAAGCATTACAGTATGAAGAGCTTCAAAATACAGTGGCACGTCAAATGAATGCAAGTTTCTCTGGGCTGTCTGCAAGATTAATAATTTTTAGGATGAAAAAAAATACAAGCTAAATCAATAAACATGCAAGTTTCAGTGATTTTCGCCTACCTGTTTATGAATCCAAGAAATCCATGAAAGGACTTGCTTAGAAACTCTGGTAAACAGACTTGTCTTCGGATAAACACATAATGAAATACACAGCAGACTAATCACTTCTATAGCAGCCTCAGGGTCTAATGGATAAGTCTCATGATTGTCTGGTGACAGGCAATTAATCAGTGAATTTAAAGACTGTAGAAAAGCATAGCCATAATCTTCTTTTTCAAATCCAGTGGCAGCAGAAAATCCTGATTCAGTCATCTTCTGACGTTTGGCAGAACTGCTTTCCTCATGCCGTAATATTCTTTTCTGGCCAACTTTTGGCAACTCGATTTTTCCAGATCTTGCCTGAGGACTGCTTTGACCATTACCATCATCCAGAGTGAAAAAGGTTTGACCAAATTTGCTGATAACCGCTCGAATGCATTGAATCAGTTTGCTGCAAGGTTTTGGCAAGCAGAGCAACTTCAGAAGGATTTCTGGTTTCCATACTTGTACAGAGCAAAGTTCAACTATTCTCTTGTATGCAGTGTACAGTGCAACCTGAAAAGGAGTAGGGGTTAGTAGATGGAACTATGCATAGAACCTAGGTAAGTCAAGTTGGTCCTGGAACCTGAAGTTCTGCACTTTTGCTGGTCTTTACTGCTTTTTCAAGAATATTAACAATATCAACAGCTGTAGATTCAACAATATAGTCAGGACATGAAGAATGCAGTGCACGAAGACACACTCCCATTGAGAAGTCATAATCTGCATCTCTGCAGAAACCAAGATAAAGCATTTTGGTAACGTGTCAGATTTCTGGATTCCAATAAACAAGGGGGAACCAAAACCTATGTTATAAGTTACTACTTCTATTTGATATATAAATCATTTTAGGCCTTGGCAGAAGTCAGGAACTACAGTAGCAGTGTCGCAGAGAATGTTGCCAGTCAAGACCTCGTTCATTACAAGGACTGTTTTCCTCCCCTCCAAAGGGACCTAATTCTTAATTCTCTCCCCAAGAGGAATGCATGGGAAATGATGACACATTTATTGATTAGAAATTTAGAATAGCATCCAATTAGCATGGGCAGAATAGGAACACAAGGAGAACTTTGAATGAAAAATTTTAAGAGGAGCTGTAAAACGTTAAACCTACAATTGGAACCGTATGGAGTAAGGATTTTCACATGAGGTAGGATGAAGTGATATGTCTAGTTGCAATTTCCTTTGACCTCGAACCTGTAGAAAGAAGATTGGGAAACACCACACCCCTAATGAGGGGGGGGGACCTCTATTATATAGCCAATCAGGCTTGGTGTATAAGGAATACAATCGGTGTACATGGAAGGAATGAAAAACTTCCTAATACACATATATACTTCCTAATACCCGCCCGCAGTTATAGCAGGAGGATCACGGACGCAAAGACTGGACCGGAACTCAGTGAACAATGGAGTTGGAAGGCCCTTCGTCATGATGTCCGCGAACTGGTGAGAGGACGGCACATGGAGGACCCGGACCTCACCCAAGGCCACATTCTCACGGACGAAGTGGATGTCAATCTCGATGTGCTTCGTGCGCCGATGATGCACCGGGTTGGCTGTCATATAGACATCACTCACGTTGTCACAGTAGACAACAGTGGCCGAAGCGAGCGGGACATGAAGCTCCTGGAGAAGTTGGCGCAGCCAGCAACATTCGGCCACAGCATGAGCCACAGCACGATACTCCGCCTCAGCACTGGATCGAGACACCGTGGTCTGGCGCTTGGAGGACCAAGACACTAGATTGTCGCCGAGGTAGACGCAGAAGCCGGAGGTGGAGCGTCGAGAGTCCGGGCAGCCAGCCCGGTCAGCGTCGGAGTAGGCAGTCAGAGACTGAACAGAGCCGGTGCCGATGTGAAGTCCGGAGGAGAGTGTGCCCTTCACATAGCGCAAGATGCGCTTGATTAGGGCCATATAGGGCTCGCGCGGATCATGCATGAAGAGGCACACCTGCTGAACCACATACGCCAAGTCTGGTCTAGTCAGGGTGAGGTACTGAAGGGCCCCAGCAAGACTTCGGTACTCAGAGCCGTCCTAGAGCTTGGCGTCGTCCTGTGCCGAGAGCTTGGCATGAGTGTCAACGGGAGTCGCTGTAGAGTGACACTCAGCCATACCAGCACGCTGAAGAAGATCCAGGGCATACTGTCACTGAGACAGGAACAGGCCCTGGGAGGAACGCGTGACGAAGATGCCGAGGAAGTGATGCAAGGCGCTAAGATCCATCATGGCGAACTCGGAGTGAAGGCGCCCCATGATGTGCTGAAGAAGAGTCGAGGACGACGCGGTGAGGACAATGTCATCGACATATAGCAGCAAGTAGGCGATGCTCGGCCCCTTTTTGTAGACGTGTCGGAGACGGAGGCGACGAAGTCAAGCTGTCGAATGAAGGAGGCGAACCGCTGGTACCACGCCCTCGGTGCCTGCTTCAGTCCATACAAGGACTTCTGGAGGAGACAGACGTGATCTGGGGCGGCGGGGTCAACGAAGCCGGGCTGCTGGCAGTAAACAGTCTCAGCGAGATGGCCGTGAAGAAACGCATTCTTCACGTCCAGCTGGTGGATCGGCCAGGCGCGAGAAGCGGCGATGCTGAGGACGGTCTGTATCGTCGCTGGTTTGACAACCGGACTGAAGGTCTCGTCGTAGTCGATGCCGTGACTCTGGGAAAAGCCTCAGACCACCCAGCGCGCCTTGTGCCGGGCGAGGGACCCATTAGCATGAAACTTATGCCAGAAGATCCACTTGCCCGACACGACATTGGTACCGGGCGGCCACGAGACGAGGCGCCAGGTGTCGTTATCGATGAGAGCCTAGAACTCGTCGACCATGGCAGCACGCCAGTTGGCGTCAGCCAGAGCACTGCGGTAGTTTGCCGGAAGCGGAGAAGGCGAAGATGGCGAGGCCGTCAAGCCCTGGTAGGACATCCGCTGAATGGCCCCAGTCACAGACCGAGTGACAGGGCGTGTAGGAGCAGGAGGAGGCGACGACGCCAGGACTGCGGGCTCCTGGGGTGCCGTGGGCGCAGGTGGCGGTGCCAGAGGTGTGGGCGTCGGGTCTGCTGGCGCCAAGACCATGGCTGTCGACGTTGCAGGAGGCGTCGGGGCAGGTGCTGCAGCCGCCGGTGGCCGCCTGGTGTAGTGACGAGGCAGGGGCGGCACCAGCTGGCTGGTCGGTGCCGGGCGGCGAGTGGAACCCCCGACTGCAGGAGCAGGGACGGCGTCCAAGGGGGCCGTACCGGCAGTTGAGGAAGAGGGCGGCGTCCCGCCCACAGACGGAGCGCGGTACACGGCCGGGCCACGTACCAGGATGGCGGGGTCGTCGTCGGGAAGTTCCTGCAAAACAGCGGGTGAGGGCCGCGGCTGCTCAACGTCCGAGGACGGAGCGACCGAGGCGAGTAGGAGCATCGGAGGGGCTCGACAAAAGGAAGTCGAGCTGCGACGGGTGAGTAGGGTGGGAGGAGAAAGGAAAAACGGACTCGTCGAAGACAACATGGCGAGAGATGATGACTCGACGGGTAGATAGGTCAAGGCAGTGGTACCCTTTGTGGGACGAGGGGTAACCGAGGAAGACACGGGCTGCAGATCGGGGAGCAAGCTTGTGGCGTGCCGTGGCTGAGAGATTAGGGTAGCACAGACAACTGAATACACGCAAGTGAGAGTATTCGGGGGGCTGGGAATAGAGGAGTTGGTAGGGAATATTATTCTGAACAGCAGAACATGGGCGCCTGTTCAGAAGATAGGTGGCGGTGGCGAGCGCCTCGGCCCAGTATGGGGCGCCCATGGAGGCATGAATCAGTAGGGTGTGAGTCACATTATTAAGGGTGTGGAGGACACGCTCGGCTTTCCCATTCTGGGAAGAAGTATAGGGACATGAGAGGCGCAGGTGGATACCCCGAGAAGTCAAAAAAGATGTGAGTCTTATTGACAAACTCGGTCCCGTTGTCAGCCTGTATGCTGCGAACAGGAAGACTGAACTGCGTATGAGCATATGCACAGAAGTTTGTGATGTGTTTGGTGACTTCAGACTTGTGAACGAGAGGAGTCGTCCAACAAAAATGTGAGAAGTCGTCCAAAATAACAAGGTAGTAGCGATAACCAGAAATGCTAGCTACCGGAGAAGTCCAGACATTACAATGGACTAACTCAAAAGGAGTGGAACTGCGAGAGCTGGAATTAGAGAAAGGTAACCGCACATGTTTCCCTAATTGACATGAGTGACATAGAGTGCGACTGTCTTTATTACAAGTAATGGAGGCTTTCTGTCTAAGTGTAGTGATGGCGGCAGGGGCGGGATGACCGAGACGGAGATGCCACAAACTGGAGGAGATGGCGAGACCGGCGTGGGGTGCTGCAGAGCTGTCGGTTGGAGGGATGGTGTAAAGATCGCCGGTGCTATTGCAGCGAAGAATCTCGCGTCTGGTCGGAAAATCCTTGACAGAAAAACCAAAAGCGTCAAACTCTATGGTGCAGTTATTATCCTTAGTAAACTGACGAACGGAAATTAGATTACGTATTAAGGAAGGGACAACAAGGATGTTGTTAAGCTGAAAACGGGAGGTGGGGGTGGTGAGGGTAGAGTTGCCACGGCACGTGACTGGAAGGGTGTGTCCATTACCTACAGTAATGGAGGAGTGGGAGGGAGGGAGTCGGGAAAGAAGAATACCATCCGTAGACGACATGTGGCCGGATGCTCCTGAGTCAACGACCCAGCCGCTGTTCTACAGCGCCATCTGGTTCAAGGCAGAGACCAGTCCCGCTTGATCCCAGGTGGGCGCCTGAGCGGGGACGTAGGCAGCGTGGACCTGCGGGGGTTGGCCCAGAAGACCAGGGGCGCCAGCCCCCGCTGCCCTGACTGTCGGCCTGCTGGAAGCCTGGAGCGCCGTAGGAGGTGGCTCCAGGACTGAAGCAGAACCACAGGCCGATGGGGCGAGGGTTGCCGGATGGGGCCTGGAAGCCACCGCCGCCCTTCTTGTGCTGCCACCGCTTCTTGCTGCCACCGCCGCTGGTGCTGTTGCCGCCGGGCTGAATAGGTATAGCAGGTGGGTGACACCCGTCTGGACAGCCAGAGGAGGAGGACGAAGCGTTCCCGGCAAGGAGGGCGGTGGAGGTGGAGACCTTCTTGTTAGCGAGGCGAAGTTCCTTCAGAGCGAGCATGTCCCGCGCCTGGGCGAAGGACGGGAAGCCGGCGGTGGAGTTGGCGATGTCGTCGGCTGTGGTGGTGAAGCGGGGGTTGAGTCCGCGGAGTAGGTTCAGGACAAGCTGCGAGTCCTGAACGGGACGACCGACGTCGCGAAGGGCGTTGGCGAGGGTCTTCATGCGGCCACAGTACTCGGCGATGGAGGAGTCGCCCTGCGTCATGGAGTGGAAATCGTGGCTGAGGAAGATCGCCCAGGACTGCCTGTTGGCGCGGAAGAGTCCCTCGATGGCGAGCCAGAGGTCCTGGGCGGTCTGGTCGTCATCGGTCATGGCGAGGTCGAGGACGGAGTCGTCGACGGAGCCGAAGAACCAGGAGCGGACGCAGCAGTCCGCTTGATCCCAAGCAGGGTCCTGGGGGCGAGGTGCCACCGTGCCGTCAATGTGCGACCGGAGGCCGAACGTACCGCACATGGACTTGAAGTACGACGCCCATCTGGAGTAGGCAGTGGACTTCATCGTCAGCGTCACGGGAACATGAGACTTGACGTTGACAGTGGCATAGGGGTGGACGGTGGGGGGTTGGGCCGGGATTAAGATGAAGCCGCCGCCGCCGTTGCTGGTCGTGTCGCCAGCAGGAGCACCAGAGAAGCCGCCGGTGGCAGTTGGCGGCACAGAGGTGCCACCATTGGCAGCAGGGGCGGGCCAGAGGGCGGCACATGGCCAGCAGCAAGGGCAGTAGGGGCGCCGGATCCAAAGGGGACGGTGGCCATGGCACAGCAGGGGGCGCAAGCCAGAAGGGGAAGGCGCAGGGAGAGGAGAGGAGGCCCAGGATCTAATTAGCTGATACCATGTAGAAAGAAGATTGGGAAACACCACACCCCAAATGAGGGGGGTGACCTCTATTATATAGCCAATCAGGCTTGGTGTATAAGGAATACAATCGGTGTACATGGAAGGAATGAAAAACTTCCTAATACACATATATACTTCCTAATAGAACCCCGCAACAGTTATATGAATCATCTATCTGGATTTAATTTTAATATTGTCTTCGATGACCAAATAAACCACCCAATTACTGCCACCATTCAGATTTAGCGCGTGCCTTTTGTTTTCCTGTGGGCTTGTTCAAATTTAGAAGGTGTAACTAGTTTCCAAGGAATTAAAGTACAGTTATACGTTTGTTAGTGGTTTTCTGCTTTGGTTCACAGGCAAGTTATTTAAGCAAAGGCAGTAATTGATCCACGGTCATGCACATACGCATACGGCTTCATTTACTGGCTGTGTAACTAGTACATGGCAGGAAACAAAGCTTCAGAAAGTATGTATACTTAATGAATTAAGCAAGTGCAATATTGTTGGCTATCATGCTCCTTGGTATATGAGCCAAAAAATGTGGGCCCTGAAAAGAAAAAAACTAGGGAGTATTTGCTATGTATAGTCTAATTAGCAGCTGGTTAGCATGTAGGTTGGCAGCACATTCTTCACTTGAGTCAGTGCAAGGATGGAGAAAATAATAGGAAATTTGGTTTGATACAAGCAACTTGGAACTTGGAAGGACAATGATGCACATGCAGCACATAATAGAAAGGAAAATTATCTGAACATGCAGGTTCATGCCTTCGTGGCAGCTGACGTGCTTGCATGCCTTTGTTGAAGAGAAAAATGTTGATCTCTTCTTTTAATTATCTAGCTTTCACATGCTCAATTTTTTTCCCGGTTGGCCAATACAGCAAAACAATACCAATGGTGCAGTCGTGGGCTAGTTCTCAACTTCTCATGCAGAAAATGGTTATAACTAGGGTGTCCTTTATGTGTAAGTGTGTTGCCTAGGGTAGTAGGGTTTGTCGTCTGGGCTATCATGATTAGGGTTTTTCGCCGGTTTTCCATCTAATAAACCGCATGTCTGTATGGTTTTCAGGCCTAGTTTCCCTTATAAACCGGGTCAATTCCATTCTACTTAATTGAAAGGCAGAGCTCCTGTCATTGCGTTAAAAAAATAGATTCAATTCAGATTCAAAGACGGAAAATAGTGAAACATCCAAGTTATATTCTTGTTCCCACCTTGAGCTAAAGACACGATGGACACAAATGAAAAAATGCATAGCTGAGTAACTTTAAAGTGGTAGCTATCTGTTTCATTTATAATTTTACAGAGAGAAGTACCAAGCAGTAACATTCCAGTGACAGTAAAGAGAAATAGTATTTAAATGTAAATCCATTTCCAAAAACGCGTGCAGAGCAGCTAAAGAAAACAGATGCAAATTACAATCCAGCACAACGATAACCCAATATTGTGTCCAAGATCCAACTTATGTCTCCTCAATTGGGTGCAGTAATTTCAATAACTGGGAGCAATGAGTACGAACATCATTATACCTGATATCAGAGAGTTCGCTAATTTCTTGGCTCAAAATGCATGTGATTGAACGAATGATGTTTTCTAGAGGAAGAATCTCAGGAGTCATTACTGTGGCAACAATACGTGCGAAATCAAAACAAACCTGTTGCAACAGATTGACTTTCAGATACCAAAGGATAACCAAAAGTTAAAGCTATTCATTAAGAGAGATACCAACCTTATGCAGAGAACCATCCCCATAGCAGAGGATAGAACAAGCAGCAGAAACAAATGGCATGTTAACAAGCCCATCAACATACAAGGTCCCATCTGTAAGACACTTGTTAACTAGTTTAATCAACGAAGTGGCAAATGGGCGCCATCTTGCATCGCCTGTCAGATCAACCAGCACGCCAGGTCCATTCTTAGGTCGGCAACTGGCTGGGAGCTCACTATAAGGCCCAGGTGTGTCTAATATATCCAAGAAGGATCCACAGAGGCATTTAACTAAACATCTTCCAGGAGGCACGCCACTAGGACTTCTGTCATGCAATGATGCCACATATAGCACATCTGTTGGATTGGACAAGGTCAAGTTTCAGCCCTTTCTGCATGACTTAACTAATCATATTCCTACATTGTCTGTAATTATAGAATATAAGATGAACAGAACAAAATGCATACCTTCTACCGCAACCATAGCATCTAGAAAGAATTGTCTGTAGGCTTCACGGTCACCTGTACGGAGAATGGAGAGAAGATTCCAAACTGCCTGGAATATAATCTCATGACTCAACCTGCAATAGTGAAGAAAGAACATACATGTAAACAATAGGTGGGATGTTTAGCAAGTGAAATATGCCAGTGTGAAACTTAGATAGCACTACCTTATCAAATTACTTTAAAAAAAAAGACTGCAAGGATGACAGTCACACACACTTGTAGTTCACATTTATACTATTATTACTATACATGTGAAGTCGTCCTTAGCCTACTAGGCCATTTTCCCTTTGACCCACAAGAAGAAATCCAAAGGTAAATTAATGTCCAGTAGCGGGTAACTTGGTACTCCTCTGGTAAATTAAGACACATGTTGCTAGGCACACTATACACTAATCACTAGTGGGTATCTGCACCTTTGGCCTCTTAGGCACAGAGATTATAAGCTAGCTCCATACCACGTCTGGATAGTAAATGGATTGGTACCGAATGGACAATATGCAACACCATTGCACAACTGTATGAATGGGGATAAATCTGTGTACATTTTTTTAGGAAAAAAGTGTACAACATACGAGATCCCAATCAAACAGCACATTCGTACCACAATAGCATCCGCAATCTATTCCCTGATAGAAGAAGCGATTGGACTAGGGTTTAGCGGAGGCGAAAAGGAGGGGACGGAAGGCAGTGCCTGAAATTGGGCTCGGCGAGGAACGTGAGGATGCGGGCGATGACTCTGAGGACGTCGGCGGCGCGGCCGTTGTAGAATACCCCGGGGAACTTGAGCGCCGTGAAGGCGACCAGCTTCAGGATCGCGCTGACTTCCCTGAGCTCCCTCCCGGCGGCTGCAACCTCGGGCCCACACGGCAACGGTCAGGCCAACCGCGGTCCGCGGGAGATGAACGTGGACGGAGGGGAGCGAGAAGGCGGGCGCACCTTTGGGGGAGGGGACGACGTAGTCGCGGAGGAGGTTGGGGAGCACCTCGCGGAGCTTGACCTCGAGGTGCGCGGAGCCCGGCTCGGCGCCGTCGGACGCGGAGGAGGTCGAGGTAGACGCGATGAGCGCGCGGAGCTCGTTGATGTAGGTCGCCATTGCGCCGCGATCGCCGCAGCCGCCGCCACCGGAGATGGGGCGGAAGCGGGAGGGGCGGAGGGCTCGTCGGCGGGCCCTCGATGGCCTTTCCCTCCTTAATTTCGAACGGCAGTGGAGGGGAAGGGTAGGAGACAGGTTCCAGGTGCGTTCCCCTCTCGGCCTCTCCGGCTCTCCCACTCGGGCCCACAGGTTCGGCATTCCCACGCGTGGGCTCAATTGGGCCGCAAAGTAGGCCCAATTCAAAATTCAGAGCGACTTGGGTCTTTTTTTTCCTAGCAATTGAGCCCTCTGTGTCTTAGACACAATTTATTGACTTGCATGAACACGGATCATGAGTCCAGGTCACATACAAGACACAGAGGGTGAGACATAACATGAAATCAGACTTTTTTGTATTGATCATTGCTAAACATAAGTTGTTCTAACTCGTACGATTATGGGTCATAAGTCCAGATCACATACGATACACGGAGGGCATGAGTGCAGTTTGGGAAGTAAAAAAGTTGAACGGAAGAAACTCTCCACCATTCAGATATCTAGGTGGAGGTGGACAACAAAAATGGAATGAAATTTTGGCTCTTCCATACCTAATGCGGCTTGCTAGCGCTCGGACGTCGGTTGAACAGGGCTTGCAGACACCCGTGCCTGCAGTACTTTTCTCGTGCAGTTTTCGCGCGCCCATGCAGGGCCCATGTCGCCCCGAACGTCACCAACACCGAGAAGAGAAGGAGGGGCAGCGGATGCCCAGCCGACGCCGGGAGGAGGAGACACCGAGGCGAGGCAGCAGAAGGAGAGGATGGAAATGCAACACCCGATCTACTTTTGAAACATTTAGATGCAATACTTGCAACATTCGTCTGAAGGCACATGAAACATTTGAAACATGCATTTGAAACACTTGCAAAAACACCTGAAAAACACTTGAAACCATTGAAAAAACATACGCAATATCTAGATAAAACAGTTGCAACATGTGTGTGAAAACATATGCAACATCAAAATAAAACACACTTGCAACATGCGTCTAGAAAACAGATGAAACATTGGGAACAAAAGATTGCACCATATGTGTACAACCATTGCAACATATACAACATCCCGATCTACTTTTGCAACATCCATATGAAACACTTATAACACACATATGAAAACATCTGAAAAACTTGAAACATAGCCTTGCAACACGGAGCTCGACGCCGTGGAGTGCCGCGCAGGGGGGGGATGCCATTGGGCGGGCGGTTGCGCGGCCCCCGGCGAGTAGCTGTGCCGTCATCGAACCATCTACCGTCCCCCGGATCCTTTGTTGCGCTCTCCGATGGTTGCGCATCTTGAGTCCCTTCGCCCCCGCGTCGCAGCAACGTCCAACGCCAGTCTCGTCGACTCAGGAGCTGGCATCGATGGGAGGAGAAGCAGCGAGGGAGAGAATAATCTTGTGTTTGCGAAACGAGAGCAGGGGAGAGCCTAAGACTGTGTTGGATCCATACGAAGGAAGCTGCATGCAGATAAGCGTGGTGTAAGATTTTTTTTATTCGTATGGGGATGCGTTTTGACGGTGGCTACCGTCCGATTCAGGCCGCCTAAGCGTAGCATTCCCGATGGTTGATGGAGTTCTTCACGACATCTCTAAAATCAGTTTTTTTTAGCAAATTGGGCAGGTGCAGAGGTGCTCTGCCTTCTCATTTAGTAGATAGCAAAAGACCGAACTGAGATGTTACATGTACATAGTTGCAAGAGGAAAAAAAGGACAAAAAATAGGGGGAGGAATGCCGGCATCATGCCGACATCAACACCAGCAGCAGCAACTACTGGATATGTTGCTTCTGCTTCTACACTGACTCCTCTGTTGCTAGCCTTAGGGCCTGTTCGGTTCCTGGGGAACCGTGAGCAGGATGTAATTCGGCTAGGATCAGACGTTTAATTTGTGCGAGCTTTCTCCAGCCGGAACGCTTCCTGACTCTTTTCCCGGCCTAACGAACAGGGCCTTAGTGAGTGTATGCAATCCTGTACCGCTGCAACCAGCTGCTGATCGTTGAGGGCTTTGTTGTCCAAAACCCTACACCTTTCCTTCCAAAGGTTCCATGCTGTGTAGATTAGGATAGCAGCTCGTTGCTGATCGGATGTGCTATTTGGATTTGGCCTCTATCCGAAGACTTAGGTTAGGCTTCGCGAGCTCCTCGTTGTCCTACTCCTTCCTACAACATGCTTCTCGTTGTGTAAGGGAGCTTCTGCTGTACTGGTTTGCTGTTGTCCAAGGATGATAATGAAGAGCAGGACGATGAAGCTGAAGATGCTCTCGAAGATTCTGTTGAGAGGGTACTGTTCTCAGTCACGCTTTTGCTTTTGCTGAATGATTTCTCCTGTGCAAGTAATTCAAAGCGAGTTAAAATTAGTATGTTCAAGAAACCCAAAATCTTGAGCCAGGGCTGACCAACCGGGGCTTTAGTTATAGTAATTCTATCTGAATTCTTTGCCGTTAAAAGAAGTGAGATACAATGTTACAGTAACGTGTTAAAACTAACATAGTGATATCTGGATTAGCTGGGATTTGCACTGGGGCATGCATGCTGCTAATAACTGGCAGAGTATGGCCTGGACAACAGAAACAGAGGGAGGTTTTTTTTTGCAAGATACATACATAAAAAGTTTTGGACTTTCTATGAATCACTTAAAAAGTTTTGGGATCCAAAAATACAGTTTCAGAGTTGATGGATCTAGATAACACCTCCTTAAAAGTTAATGGATCTCTACTGCATTTTACTCTTTTGATTTTTTGCACACGAATTCGTCTGGAAATTGAAATCCAAGATGCTTGATTTGAAGAGGGGGAATAGTGTACATATAAATAATAATACTACTGGTCCTAGTACAAGCCTGCAAGGCAGAAGGTACACACTTGGCTGTCCCATATTTATTTCAAAATTGCAGTTTTAAAATGCTTCAGGTTCTCATGTGCTTCGCATATAGCTTCAGAAGCAAAGTCATAAAAAATCAACGCAAATGGAAATAAACCCTGTGATGACTTGGCTTCTATGTTTTCCTGAGCTCAGGATCTGGGACCTTCCACAACTTTTGAGTGGTGTATGTCTTCTGAAACTCAGACTCAAACTTAGGCAGCAGGGAGTATTTTCTCCCGAAGCAAAGAGGTGTAGGATTCAACAAGCATGACAACACCGGCGCCCAAGATACTTGTAGATAGCTCTCCATATAGCCCTCAACTTTGCCAAATAAGGCTGCCAAGTTTTGTTGGGGACAAAAGTAATATGTGCCGTAGCTGAGCTCCTGCCTTATGAAGTATGAGTTGTTGAGCAAAAATAAGAACCTGAGGCCATGGTTTAGAAAGGATTCTGATATGTTGACAAGCGTTTCGTGTAGACTGGACGCAGTCTCCCTGATCATATTGTTAGACACTATTGCAGCCACTGACTCGTAATGAGAGCACAACAACCTGATGTACTCGACTACAAACTGACTGGTGTTGTGGACGTCTGATGATCCTTGTGTATCTAGAGAACACGACGAGTCATCACGATCATCTATGGACTCCATCCTAATTTGCTCCATATGCCCTCAGCCGCCTTAGCCACCTTTCCTGACAAAATGCTGACTATCTTTTCATGTATCCTTTCAACTCCTCTGTGGTGCCGTGACCCGAATAGCCATTCGATCGCTGATAATGCATCGTCAGACAGAGCACTGTGTACCCTGAGAAGGGTACGGAACTTATGGTATAGCTGCAGCACCCTTCGATTCATAATAGTAACTTCTTGTTCTTGTAAAGCGATCTTAGAATTTGGAGCAGCTATGACGTCAACAAAAACGAGCAGTTTCAACAAGGTTTCTAGGATGAATTGTGCGAACTGGAACAGATCCGGCATGCTGTCTTTGTTGCCAGTCTCAATCTCAGGTTGCTGCTCTTCTTCAGCGCAGATACTACGCAGGCCCACAGAGTTGTGATTACGACAGAGCGAAGGCGCCATGAAACGTACGGCCTGGCTGATCTTAGCGAGAGCCAAGATCCAGCTCCGTGCATCATCAGAAGTATGCTCGAAGAGTTTCCCGGAAGATGCATACTCATCAGCGATGTCAAGGACCCAGCCGATACACAGATGTTCCAACCACCAATCTAGGACACTGGTGTCACCACCTTTGGCTTCGAGGCTGCTGCAATCATCCACCGACGGCGACGGTGCACCGAGGAAGAATTCTTGGACCAGGATTCTGATTTCCTCCATCTCCTTCTGCGCTATGTCGACGTCTTGGTGGTGGTACATCTTCTCCTTCTTTTGTGTTTCTTTGCTTCTCTATTTCTTTGCGAGACTTCTTGGTTGGTTGAGACAACCACCTGTCCTCGTCCAACTCCAAGAAGTCCAATTGTATGGCCGCCTTCAGGGAGGAGAAAGATGACAGGCGACGAGAGCTGTTAGATGTGTAGCCAGTCGAGACGATGGTACCTGCTTATGTGTAGCCGCTAGATCTAGATGAGGTGGAACGGCCGGAACCACGGGTGGTGTGATCGCGATACCGGCTCCTCCAAGACCCGCGATCTCCATTATTCCTACCCTCCATGCTCGTAGCTCTGCTCGGTGCGTGACAGGCAAAGGCAAATGAGAAGGGGACTGGGACATCCCGTCGTTTTATTTTTCCCCGCTATTTCCTGTGCCACCTGTCTCCTCCTCTAAGCCAAAATACGTGATGAGCAAGCCTCTTCGGGAGGCCGTATCGTATCATGGATTATTTACTGCTGGCTAGTTTGGTGTGAGAGAAAAACACTATTCCCGACTGGAAATTTACGATCGTTTACGAGCAAGCGAACAGGCTGCCGGCGAAGACGACAAGGGCGTGGCGGCAGCACCTCAGTCAGCACTCAGCAGGAGCTACGCTCAGGCGTTATGGGCAGGACCAGCGGAGGGTGCAATGGAGAGCTCAGCTTTCTAGGAACCGCATCGATGTAGACAACCAAATGTTTCTTGCATGCTTATAGTTCGTTCATTGTAAAAGAACATTTGCTTACATCTTTTTTTAATAATGAAAAATAGTTTCGGCTTCAGCTTTCTTCGAAAAGGACACACGTTGCCAGCCAGCTAATTAGTTTCTTCGAATGTTGTCCAAGACTCCACGTTGGACGTGTATCGGTCTGAGAGTGAGAGTGGAAGTCAGTCCCAGGTAAGTTATGGGAAAGCTTACCCGCTGCGCGACGTCGACGTCGCCGGAGAAGACTACAAAAGCGTGGCCGCCCACTGACATGGGCCGTCCAAATTACGTGGGCTTACTTTTTTGTCTGTGTTGGACGAAACATTTGCTAGTAAGCGATGATGTGAAAGCAGTAGTGGAGAATGCAGAGCATGTAAAAGCAAGGAACGATAAGCGATGCTGAGGTGAGAGCAGATCAGACACAAGTAGCTTCTAATTCTGATAGAGACAGAGACGTGGGACAGACATGCATGCAGCTAGCCGTTCTTTTTTCTGCAGTATGCTTCGAGTGAAATTGCATCAGTCAACAACAGAGCGTTTTTTTAACACCAGAGGAAATATAATGGCTAAGCACCAATTGTAGGAAGCACGTTTATGTAGCCGATTAAAGATGTTTTTGCGTGTTTGTACGCGCATTTCGTTGTAATTTCACATTAGCTTGGGCTACTAATTCCTCGATATATAGACAACAATTCAGGAACTAGGTTTGATTTGATTTGATAAATATGATAAAACCATACATGATACATTTGTCTCCGGTGCTAGAACAAAGCAGAGTATGCAGGCGATAAAAGGAATAAAAGGGGAGTATCTTCTGAGCTGTTCATCGCTTAAGGCAGGTTTGTCACAAGTTTCTTCCAGGAGGTTTGTCACAAGAGGAAGCTCCCAACACTGGCGCTGAAACTGGAGGCTATGCTTTCCATGAACCGCAAGCGCCCTTTGTTGCCGCCGCCGTGGACGACACCGACAGAAAGAGCACCGCCCACGAGCACACCTCCACCGGACAGGAGCACAATTCCGGTGAGGAAGACGACAGGGAGCATCCTACACTGGACCACCGGCGGATGAAGCTCTTTGGTCTCGTCTCGTCTCGCTTCCCGTCTCCCCTCTCTCTAAATTTTGCAATGAACTCAAAGAGTCCGGTTTCCGTTGGTAGTTGATAGTAGGCAGGTAGGCCATTGGGATCTCTCCTCCTGTCTTCTCCTCCTGCGCCTTACTGGGACCTGACTAGCGTCTCTCCCATCCCAGCCATCTCTGCATCATGGGTCTGCTAGCGCTGAATCGTCTCGTGTCCGTTCAGCGGGAGCGCCGCCGATCCGAGGTAGGCCTCTCCCCCTCTCGGTTATTTCAGCACTGCTGTCATGCTATGTGGATTTCCTGCCATATATAGCCTCTTCTGAATATTAATGCTCCTGTCGCCAAAAAGGGGGAAAAACTGGTGACGGGAGCTTACTGATTGATTCGTCTGGACTGACCAAAGCGAGCCTGCCAATGTTTATTTGGCAGTATAAAAAACTAAAAATCTTTTTTTTTTTTTGGTGGATAGACGACAGGCAGTCTCCTTTTTTTTCCCCCAGGAGAGCTATAATCGATTGAGCTGGTTTTATCAAAGCCAACTAGAGCTAGCCTGTAATATCCTGCAACAAATCGTTGTTTGCTGGAAACAAAGATTGCCCCTTTCCTTCATATCCATCTAAGCCGCCTATCTAATGATTGTTTGACTACAAAATTTTACTGTTGGAGTAGGAAGAGTCTCAATACCGTACTGAGATATGAAAAAAAAGATCGGAGTACACTAGAAAAACAGGCGCGGCACCCTCCGGTGGAGTGGGCCAACACGTTTTTACAGATTGTATTTTCCAAATCTAACCAGAGACTGCATTGTAGTACAAAAAAGGGAGATGTGAGTTTGGAAGGTTAAATAGTGTCTAGGAAGGATATCTTTCGGTATCTGTGATCGATGGTACAGAGGGATTGACCGTCTGTTCGGTTGGCTGGTTCGTATCGTTGCTGGTTCGTGAAGAAGTACTGCTGGCTGGTTTGTGTGAGAGAAAAATACTGTTCCGGCTGGAAATTTACGATCGTTTACGACAAGCCACAGCCAAACGAACAGGCTGTGAGATATTGATACGGACGTTAGCCATAGAATCAAAGCAGAGTGGATGGCAACAAGCTTCTAGCATTCTCTGTGACAATATGGTACCACAAAAGCTAAAAGGCAAGTTCTATAGAACGACGATTAGACCGGCTATGTTGTATAGAGCAGAATGTTGGCCTACAAAGATTCGACGTGTTCAACAACTGAGTGTTGTAGAAATGCGTATGTTGCGATGGATTTGCGGTCACACAAGAATAGACCGAGTTCGGAACGATGATATACGTGATCGCCTAGAGGTAGCACCAATTGAAAAAAAAGCTTGTCCAACATCGGTTGATGTGGTTTGACCATGTCCAAAGGAGACCTCCAGAGGCACCAGTGCATTGTGGAGTCCTAAGCCAAGCTAATAATATGAGGAGAGGTAAAGTAAAACCGAAATTGACATAGGGAGACAATAAAAAGAGATTTAAAAACTTGGGATATACCTAGAGATCTATGTTTGAATAGGAGTACTTGGAAAGCAGCTACTGAAGTGCCTGAACCATGACTTAGGGCTTTTGGTGGGTTTCAACTCTAGCCTATCCCAACTTACTTAGGGCTGAAAGGCTATGTTGTTGTTGTAACCAGAGACTGCATTGCAACCATCAATCCGCTGCAGAAAGGGCCATGAACTGATAATAGTTTGTGCTGTCTTCTGTAGTGCTTACCCGAATTCAATAGTTGAGAGATGAGGAAATAAAGAAAATTATATTCCTCTTTTTTTTTCATATTGTCAGACTGCATTACATCGTGCAGACTGACTGTAGATAAGCTTTAGTCTTAGTCAAGCTATGGTGAAATCTGAAATAAGAGGAGCCAAACTACATTGTAGGAGACTTTCAGTTTAAATAGATCACAGAAATCTGATATGGTACTAGTACCATGGGTGTATGAACAGTGTTCGTTTTTGTCGATTCTGCCTGTTCATCAGTTGCAAGTATGAGCAAGTGTGTAACTGAGTTAGCACAACAAATATGAGTTAGAAAACATTGGTGGCTCAGAAAAACTTTAGATTTGTTCTGTTGCTCCTCCTATTCTCTGTATCTTCTCTGCCTGTAGTATATCTTCTTTGAAAGAATAAACAGATATTGCATTGTTCATGTCTTCAATTTATCATACTTCATAAGCTTCTTCTCTTCTGTTCTTTGTATGTACAAGGTCCCTGAAATCATTTAAGAGGTCTCAAGTTATAACATAACACAGACCATATATTTTAAGGTAAAAAATATGTATATTTAGGAGAGTGAGCCATTCTCTACCTTTGATTAGTTCCTTGTTTTGCTTCAAATCAGCACATCCTCGCTAATGCAAAGGGTATGTTTCAACTTTCAACAGTTGGATCACCGGACCACAACTTTGACACGGTAGCCCAATCACATGAAAAAACTTCCTAATTTCTAATTGGTTTCCATGTCTGACAATGTGCTGTTGAAAATTGGCAAGAATTTGTAGAAAGAGAACCAAAGTTAACAAAGAAACTGAGTGGTAAACTTCAGAACAGCGACAGAACATAGTAGATGAAAATGCCTACCAGCCTAGTGTTCATATTTCAGTTTTTTCAATAGGATCATTGCAGGAACACTTATGAACAAATATCTAGTTGGCATATGTGTAAACTTACTTTCTAGATTAAGATCTACTGCAGATACTATATACAGCAAAGGCCACTTTTTTTTATTCTGATATTTTTGCACGCACATTGTGGCGAGGCTGGTACTAAAGTCCTATCCCAAAAAATGGTCTTTGATTTGTCTTTTCCTAACTACAAGTCTAAAAGTAGCAAAGATTATTGAGTATGGATTGTGTACTCTCATATTACCGAGACATCAGAAATCATATAAAATCAGTTTCACTTTACCTATAATTCTGTATCACTATTCAGCAGCATGGTAGTAATCCTCCACTAGCTTTTTTAAAAAAGTAATTCTCCACTACAAGCTGCAGGCATTGCAGTTGCAGACTCACACAGAACAAATCAGAGTACCCAATACGATGAGTGCCTGCAAATTGTAACTCTTGATCACATGCCATCCTATCCCGAGCTTTACCTTTGCTTCCATTTGTTGTGTGGCAGAAAAAGGTGCTAACAATATTAGCATATCATCTGATTGAAAGATACCACAATGTGGAACCAATCTATCAATATTCATTTATATACCTCAGGCATATCGTTGAATAAGTTGTGTGTAGCGTCTTGAGGAAGTGATCGTGGGCGCAGCATGGCATGGGAAGGCCTAGGCTCACAGTGGGCATCGATCTGGGGGCTGGAGCCGATCTCTTCAGTGGCCAGCGGCCGACACTCTGCATGGCATCACGCGACATTGGAGGCTGTGGCCTGCCACGGTGAAGTGCTGCCGCCAGGCACCAGGCACCCGTGGACGTGGCAGCTTGCCCGCGCGCCGGAGGTGACGAGTTGGCTCGATCCGACGGTTCACAGGTTAATGTGTGACGTGGATAATGTGCCCGCCTGCAGTTCGCCCCACAGATTCTGTTACAGAAATTCCAAGATAAAGAAACTTTGGTTTAGTCATCGATTTTCTGTAGTAATATCTTATGGATGATATGACATTAGCCATCATATGCTTGCACAAAAGAACAGCATTGGGTGCCAATGCCTTAGTGTGGCAGAAAGATTAGATTAGAGTATAGACTATGAGGGATGAACAAAGGGTGTTGGGTGGGGGAATCTATGTCACTGGTGGTTGGGCCCCACAACAATTCTCTGTTGGATTAAATGGACTTGATGTGGGTGAAGATTGTAATATCTTGCATAAGTACATAGGTCAATTGAAGTTCTTTTCTTATACTGACACTAGTCATGTGGTATAAGCTTATCAGTTTTATTGTGTAACATTTTTTCTAACAAACTAATTGCATCTTTATGGGTCCATGTGCTTGATCTTGCGTTTATTTTGTATTAGCGTCTTTACTATTTACTTGTCATAACTGGAATGTGTTGCATTACAGATGCGAAAGTTGCTTCGCTAGCTAATGGAAAGGATTCCAGCTGCCAACACGATGGTAGTCCTCAAGGTCGCAAAAGGAGGAGATATTCTCGGCCAGACCTGCCAGAGATACGTGGTAAAATGCAGATTATCAAAGTCCCATAAATTGGCCAAGGAAAATGATTATGTATATTGGAACATGTTGAATAACTTTACTGACTATACATAAGTGCTTGTATGTAGTTGGCTGGGTGGGGAATCAAGAATAGGCAGAGAGGATAAAGGCCCCACATGTGGGCATATGTCACAAATAGGTGAACTTATGCTCAACGGCGGATCCAGGAAAAATTTTAGGGGACTGAATAACACATATCTCCGACTACTGCTCGATCTTAAGTCTCAGCCTCACCTACACTATAGAACTTTACCTAAAAATTCATGGGGGCTCCAGGAGGGTTCCACTGCTCCGGTATGGGTAGGAGGGCTCCAGCCCCCCGTTGGATCCGCCCCTGCTTATGCTGTCTAAGTAAAACCTACCAGCTGATGATCCTACTGCATTCATACTCTTGCTTTGTTCAAGCTATTACTGATACGACTCCTGAGCAGAACCACTCAAGTAGTCTGAAGACCTCTACACTTAGCCTACACAACGCCTTCACCCTTCACTGTTATGGTACATCCACTCAAGCTCCTCTGCAACACACATTGTGCCTCTACTTCTATGCCCAGTCTGTGTTGCCCTATTGGCCTGTATCTAAGATCATCCTGTTCCCCCCAATGTTTCGGCCCCGGATGACAGGGACAACTTGTGTCTCTTCACTTGCACAATGATCTTTGGGTGGTATACTATTATGCAGACCTTTTTTTTCAAAGCAACATAGTATTTACCAAGGTATATATATTGCATCTTGCACTTTAGCTACAGAATCTTCTGGAGATTGTTGCACTTGTAGGGTGCTCAGGCTGTTTGAATATTCGGTGCACTCTTTTTATCTGATTTAAAATGTCCATGTTTATTTCTGCTTGTTTGCTTCTCACGCCTTTTTCTAGCAAGCGCAAACAGATGCATCTTGGTTTGGACAAATATCACATAACCCAATATTGTTAATATCATGGGAAGGGATGTTTAAGGGAGGAGGATGGTGTAGATTGTAGTCATGCCATGTTGAACCCAATATTGTTAATATCATGGGAAGGGATGTTTAAGGGAGGAGGATGGTGTAGATGGTCATGCAATGTGAACCCAATATTGTTAATATCATGTGAAGGGATGTTTAAGGGAGGATGATGATGTAGATTGTAGTCAGGCAATGTTGACATTGTTTTGGCCATTGACCCCACGGGGCAGGCGGTAAGAGAGTGGGAAGACAGATCGATGTATTGTTTTTCAGACATCGGTTTATATATTGCCGACATTCCCCAACAATCTTCCTATCCTCGTATCCAAGCTAAAGCAATCTGCTAGACCAAATATCTAGCCTAACTAAAGCCTAACAAATCTAAACAGCATACCAACTTATGCCAAAACGAAGCTTAGGCCTGATCTTGGCCTGGAGATTCTCTGCACTGTCCAATCTGGGACACCTCTTGCGCTTTTTCATATTTTGATACTTCACATGACAGTTAACTGCTCATGCTTCGGGAATACACTTTGTAATTGCTAACCTTTACTCTTTGTAGAGACATTAATAGGCTGTTAGTGAAAATGATATAGTGACCTTTATACAATGATCAACCTACTTATCGCAGTGAATGTAGTATTAGTACACTATTGATCTCTGCATTGCATTGACTATTGTGCAATCTAGCACAGTGCACCTATGGTTACATGTTACTCTCCTTTTTTGCCTTCTTGCTGTTTACAATTCAAACATTAACTTTTCCACACCTATATGCAGGACATATGGCGTCATATAGGTTTCCTGATGCCACTGCAAGATGCTGCCCGCGCTGCCTGTGTGTCTCGTGCCTTTGTAAGTTCCTGGAGGTGTCTCCCTGACATTACCATCAGCTGGAAAACACTAGGCTTGGATAAGAATTTTCATGGAAAGGATGAAATTGCAAAGGATTTCAACAGCATAGTTGACCAGATTCTGAAAAAACCGTTCAGGCATTGGCTTGAAGACTCTCAAGATAGATTTCTGTGATTATAAAGCTGACACTTATTCTTATCTTAATAATTGGCTTGAGATTGCTATTACACCAGAGCTTGAAGAACTCACCCTAGATCTGTTTCCAAGAAAGGCGAAGTACAGTTTCCCGTGCTCCCTTTTATCTAATGGGAGAGGAAACTCGATTCAGCATCTAAAGCTTCTTTGGTGCGCCTTCAGTACCACAGTCAGGCTAGATTGCTTGAAAAACCTGACTAGTCTGCATCTGCGGTGACGTGCATATTACAGGGAATGAGCTAGGGTGCCTCTTCTCTAGTTCATCCGCTTTGGAGCGATTGGAATTACATGGATGCCATAGGATAGTTTGCTTGGAGATACCTTGCCTCCTACAGCGTCTCAGGTATCTCAGGGTGTTTGCATGTGAGAGGCTGAAAGTGATAGAGAGCAAAGCTCCAAATATATCCAGTTTTCATTTATCAGAATTCCAAGGAAAATTCTCACTTGGAGAATCATCATTGCAACTGAAGGACATGATGCTGAGCATGAACTGCACACTCTCCTTTGCTCGTGCCAAGCTTCCATCCATCGTTCCAAATCTTAAATCTCTTTCCTTAGCTTCAGACTATGAGGTTTGTATTGAAGGCTAAGGTAATTATAGGGTAGGTATGTGCTTATTAGAACTGTGGTTTTTATCTTGGAATCTGAGAAATCTTTTTGCAGGTGCCTAATACACCACTGGTGTCAAAAACATTCCTCCATCTCAAGTATTTGAGTATTACTCTTTCTGAAGGGGCATTTTCCCCATATTATGATAGTTTCTCTGTGGTTTCTTTTCTTGATGCTGCACCGTCCTTGGAGACCTACTGTTGGGTGTAAGTCATTGTTAATCCTGGAATGGCATATAGTAACTATGGGGCCCAGACCACTAATTTCCCCATATTGGCTTTTCATCTTCAGGTAACACAATTACAGATGAAGCATGAGCCGTTTGTTGGAGAGCCTTCGCCTCAGAATCAGATCATGGGAACCCGCCACAACAACCCTAAGAGTGTGAAGATCAGTGGTTTCTGCTCTGCAAAGAGCTTGGTTGAGCTAACATGCTATATTCTTGAGTATGCAACATCACTTGACTGCCTTACGTTGGACACCACTTGGGCTCGGCGTCAATGGAGGGAGGCCAGCACCGAGTGCACCCGCAGCCGCCGCCGCCGCCGCAGCGGGTGGTGGCGGGCGAGCACACTAGGCTCGGCGTCTACCACGATGTGCTGCGCTGCCTTAGGGACGCTGGCGCGCCCGAGGCACGGGCGTCGGACTTCGCCGACAGGCTCTGGGCGCACTTCCACCGCTTCAATGTCAGGCCTCGTTACCTATCGGCCACTGGGCAGCCGACCAGGTACCTATCGGCTTCTGGAGAGCCGACAGGGCGCGCAGCAGGCTGGCTCGGCCCCTGTAATCCACCTATCGGCCGCTGGAATGCCGATTGCGCTATCGGCAACAGTAGCACGCAGCTGTACGCCTGTACGTGTCTCCTGTCGGCAATTCAAACGACGATTGGCATCGAAATCTCCAATTTTATTATTACAACTTCCAAATTTAAAATCAATAATTTAAATAATATCATTTCAAAAAATTCGAGAAGAAAGCCTACAAGAAGCATGCAAGCATTTATTGCAAACATTTATGTGGTGCGGTTGTAGTGGAATGACATCTTGGACAATGGGTGCTAGGTTCAAATCCCTCTTACGCTCACTGTTCAATGAATGTTTTTTTTTGAGAAAGCAGCGGCTTCTTTTTTTTTTTTGGAGAAAGCAGCACGGTCCGCATCGCGCGGGAAAGCTGCGGAGTAATTGCCGACGCGAGGAAAGGGTCCGAACAATCGGACCCTAGCAGCTCCCTATGTTTTTCTATTCTACGAACGAGTAAAAGGAATTGTTAGTGATTTTTTTTCATATCCAATAGTTTCTATAAAGGTCCTAAATCAGTTTATTAGGACTCAGTTTTTGGATATTGTTGGAGATACTCTATACGGAGTATATGCCACATATTTGTTGAGGCATGCGTAGTGGCTCCTGATACGATACTAATAAATAATGGGCCGGGCTGTGCTTCATCTGATTTTCTTCTCACGATGAAATCTTGGACTACCCGACCTAGAACGACCTAGAAACATTGAAAAAATGATTCATCAATTAGAGAAGTAACAAAACAAAATTTCACCTTATTTGCATTTTTTCGAAAAAAAGATCCACCCTATTTCATGAGTACTATACTCACGAACATTTCTTTTAGAAAAAAAAGAAAACATTACTGAACTTTTGTTCGAATGCCCAGGGCTTTTGAACAGTTTATAAATTAGTCATATTCCAGAACGTCTTGACCAGTTGACCCTCTACCTACACTAGCACTAGTAGAGAACAAACTTTTAGTTTTTGGCTTTAGTCCCGTCCGAAATTTGGCCCGGGACGAATAAGAGATTTAGTCCCGGTTGGAACCACCAACCGGGGCTAGAATCCTCTGCCCAACGGATAGTGCAGCAACCTTTTACAGCAGGGACCTTTAGTCCCGGTTTGTGGTTCAAACCGGGATTAAAGGTTGCCTTTCAATCCCGGTTGGAACTAAATGGATTGACCGTCAAGGGTCTGGAGTCAGTCACCAGTTGACCGAAGCCGGATCCCCAAGAACGGGATGCCGGGGCCCCACTTGGACCAGCCAGCTAACAACTCACTAAGCACCGTGGCTAGTCCATAGAGAAAAATCATGGCACAGCTCACCCAACCGGTTGCGGAAACCGTGGACGGGGTGACGATCACAAAGACAAGAGGACCCTCGACCGGACCTTGGCTCCCTTTTATCTAATGGGAGAGGAAACTCGATTCAGCATCTAAAGCTTGTTTGGTGCGCCTTCAGTACCACAGTCAGGCTAGATTGCTTGAAAAACCTGACTAGTCTCCATCTGCGTGACGTGCATATTACAGGGAATGAGCTAGGGTGCCTCTTCTCTAGTTCATCCGCTTTGGAGCGATTGGAATTACATGGATGCCATAGACTAGTTTGCTTGGAGATACCTTGCCTCCTACAGCGTCTCAGGTATCTCAGGGTGTTTGCATGTGAGAGGCTGAAAGTGATAGAGAGCAAAGCTCCAAATATATCCAGTTTTCATTTATCAGAATTCCAATGAAAATTCTCACTTGGAGAATCATCGTTGCAACTGAAGGACATGATGCTGAGCATGAACTGCACTATCTCCTTTGCTCGTGCCAAGCTTCCATCCATCGTTCCAAATCTTAAATCTCTTTCCTTAGCTTCAGACTATGAGGTTTGTATTGAACGCTAAGGTGATTATAGGGTAGGTATGTGCTTATTAGAACTGTGTTTTTTATCTTGGAATCCGAGAAATCTTTTTGCAGGTGCCTAATACACCACTGGTGTCAAAAAGATTCCTCCATCTCAAGTATTTGAGTATTACTCTTTCTGAAGGGGCATTTTCCCCATATTATGATCGTTTCTCTGCGGTTTCTTTTCTTGATGCTGCACCGTCCTTGGAGACTCTACTGTTGGGTGTAAGTCATTGTTAATCCTGGAATGGCATAAGTAACTATGGGGCCCAGACCACTAATTTCCCCATATTGGCTTTTCATCTTCAGGTAACACAATTACGGATGAAGCATGAGCCGTTTGTTGGAGAGCCTTCGCCTCAGAATCAGATCATGGGAACCCGCCACAGCAACCTTAAGAGTGTGAAGATCAGTGGTTTCTGCTCTGCAAAGAGCTTGGTTGAGCTAACATGCTATATTCTTGAGTATGCTACATCACTTGACTGCCTTACGTTGGACACCACTTGGGGTTTTTTTTCCCTAGGTGCTCTGATCACGAAATTAGCAAATGTCCACCATTGACCAAGAATATCATCAGGGACTCCCAGAATGCTCTCCTGGTTATCAGAGCATGGATTGAGGGGAAAGTTCCCCCCTCGGTGGAATTTAATGTTCTTGCGCATTGCAGCAAGTGCCATAATGCTGATGACGACTGAGCTACCTATCAGGCACGGGACAGCTGACCAGGAGGCTATCGGCTTCTGGAGAGCCTACAGGGCGCCAAGCAGGCTGGGGCGACATCGCCGCAGGGGCACTCCGTCGACGTGGCCATCCCTGCGCGCACGGCACCCCATAGCGGCGGTGCGGCCCTCCCAGCGCGCACGGCACCGCCAGCCCGTGCGGTAGGCATCCCTGGCGGCAGCGGCGGCGGCCCGACCGCACGGCTCCCCACGACGGCGGCGCTCACGGCCAGCCCCACGAAGACACCGTTCCTTGGTGGCGGCGGGCTCCCTCCCCTGCATCCGGCTGTGGCATAGCCATCCCGCACGACGGCCCCTGGAGGCGGCGCGACCCCCACACCACAGCGGCGCGACCGGCGGCGAGCCCCTCTCCCCACCCCTGGCGCGATGGATCTGGAGCAGACGGGGGCCCGTGAAGGTGCTTCAATGTCGCCTCCTTCCTCCGCGCATAAATGGTAGATCCGAAGGCTCGGAGTATCGAAGATGGAGGGCGGGCGGTGGCATGCCCCTGCGCGGAGCCGCGGATGGCGGCCGGCGCGCGGTCACGCTGTGCTTTCCATGGTTATGTTCTCCGGATGAGAGTATCATCTGATACTTTTTAGACTAGAGTATCCTTGGATACTTCTTCAGATTACATTAGATCTAGCATCACTTCATGATTTTTTTGATGTCGTGGTACAGTTGATACAAATTTCTTTTTTTAGAAAGAGGGAGGAGGCTACTCCAATCTAATGGTATGAAAATCTAATCCTTTTTAAAAGAAGTATGCATACATACTCCCTTTCAAAAAGTATGAATATGTACTCCTTTCATTAAAAAAGGTATGTATATATACTCCTTATAAAAAAAAAAGTATGAATATATACTCCTTTCTTGAAAAAAGTATGCATATATACTCTATTTAATACATACTTTATTATGCGTAAGCCCGCACATACCTACTTTAGTATATGTATACATACATACTCTAAAAGGTTACGTATCTGAGCGTACTCAACAGCAGCATCTGGAACATGCAGAGCCACGTGCCATATGTATATTTGAAAATTTTTAAAACGCAGTCATCGGCTGAAATTCACGCAACAGACTCAATATTCATCAACGGGCCGCCGGCGTGACGCTACCTATCGGCCACTTGACAGCCGACCAGTTGGCTATCGACTTCTGGAGAGCCGACAGGGTGCGCGATAAGACATTGTCGGCTATCCGATGGCCGATAGGTCCTCAAACACCGCATACCTCGCCCAGGCGGTTCGGCCGAGTACACGTGACACACAATTATGCGCCTTTGGAGCAGAACGGGGGTGGGAGCGCTGGATCCGTCGTCCATTGCCCCATCTCCGTCCTCCTCCAGCTCGAGAAGCCATGCCTCTAGTGCTCGCCACCGGGGATCCTTGTCACCGGACGGGTGGCCATCCAATGGGATTGACGCGACACAGCCGCCGCCATCCTTCTCGCAGACGACAACTCGATGCTCATCCTCCCCGATGGTTTGGCTCCCTACCCCAGCCGAGACGGGCTCTGGGCGCACTTCCACCACTTCAATGTCAGGTGTCGTGTCAGTTACCCGGCGTGGCGCTACCTATATGCTGCTCCGCTCAGCTGCCGACTTGATTGATCAGATTGCGCTTCTAATTATGATTCTCATTCTTCTTCCTCCGGTGCGACAGGTACGCGCTGGATGTGAACACTGAGAGGGCGGAGGACGTTCTGGTGCACATGCAGCTTCTTCACAGGGCCAAGAGCTCGCAGACGGAGAACCGGCCTGCCTTCTCTGTCAGAGTGAGTTGTTCAGGTGCGATGTGAACACCAAAATCAAATCTTGTTTCTGAATCAACTTCTCACTCTGCATCAGCAAAGCAAATGAGGCATGTTTCTGAGCCAGTTGTGTCTTCTCTACTGTAGCCAGGACAATTATTGAGGAACGCAGCTCCGTCCAGCTGTCCAGGCAATAGTAAGAGAGAATAATTGAAGATTTCGCCTCGAGGTCACTCCACAAGATAAGCATGAAGGACAATCCAGAAGGCTCCCTTCGCGCTATAAAGAGAGACCGCTTTATTTGAATAGTGCTGTGAATAGTAACTCAAAAATTATAAATTAGAATTATGAATCCGAGTTAGTTTTCCGATGTTTCCTGTAATATCGCCGCCGCATAACAGTGGTATATATATACATAATTTATGTGTATATATATATATAATATATATAGGGAAATTTTTTTTTCTACCCCCAGGGATTAGTTACTCCCGCCTACATGTACGTGTGCGTTCTCTCGTCAGATTGATTAGCGGGTTACCTGAGCGGACCCGTTAATTCAATCAGTCCTATTTTTTTGATCTAAACTACAGTCTCACCCGTTAGTCCCTTTTGAATATAAAAATATTAGATCCAACTGAAATCCTCATTTGCGGTATACACGCACGGCGCAACCTGGAACCCGCCGAGGCGAAGCGGGCTCCCGCGGCGACGTCGCCGTAGGGGCACTCCGTCGGCGTGGCCATCCCTGCGCACACGGCACCCCATAGCGGCGGTGCGGCCCTCCCAGCGCGCACGACACCGCCAACCCGTGCAGTAGGCATCCCTGGCGGCGGCGGCGGTGGCCCGACCGCACGGCGCCCCACGACGGCGGCGCTCACGGCTAGCCCCGCGAAGACAACGTTCCTTGGCGGCGGCGGGCTCCCTCCCCTGCATCTAGCCACGGCACGGCCATCCCGCACGGCGGCCCCCACACCACAGCGGCGCGACCGGCGGCGAGCCCCCTCTCCCCACCCCTGGCACGGCGGATCGGGAGCAGACGGGGGCCCGTGAAGGTGCTTCAATGTTGCCTCCTTCCTCCGCGCATAAACGGTAGATCCGAAGGCTCGGAGTATCGAAGACGGAGGGCGGGCGGTGGCATGCCCCTGCGTGGGCCGCGGATGGCGGCCGGCGCGCGGTCACGCTGTGCTTTCCATGGTTCTGTTCTCTGGATGAGAGTATCATCCGATACTTTTTAGACTACAGTATCCTTGGAGACTTCTTCAGATTACACTAGATCTAGCATCACTTCATGATTTTTTTGATGTCGTGGTACAGTTGATACAAATTTCTTTTTTTAGAAAGAGGGAGGAGACTACTCCAATCTAATGGTATGAAAATGTAATCCTTTTTAAAAGAAGTATGCATACATACTCCTTTTAAAAAAGTATGAACATGTACTCCTTTCATTAAAAAAAGTGTGTATATATACTCCTTATAAAAAAAGTATGAATATATACTCCTTTCATGAAAAAAGTATGCATATATACTCTATTGAAAAAAAGTATGAATATGTACTCCTTATATCATGAAAATAAAGTACGAATACATACTTGAAAATAAAGTATGAATACATACTTTATTATGCGTAAGCCCGCACATACCTACTTTAGTATATATGTATACATACATACTCTAAAAGGTTACGTATCTGAGCGTACTCACCCGCGGCATCTGGAACATGCAGAGCCACGTGCCATATGTATATTTGAAATTTTTTAAAACGCAGTCATCGGCCGAAATTCACGCAACAGATTCAATATTCATTAACGGATCGCAGGCTGGCTCGTACGGCGCAGTGGGCTGTATAGGGCCGATAGGCCTATCGTCCCCTCGGGGCCGATAATACCTTGTCGGCTATCCAATGGCCGATACGTCCTCAAATACCCGAACAGTTCGGCCGGGTACACATGACACACAATTATGCGCCTTTGGAGCAGAACGGGGGTGGGAGCGCTGGATCCGTCGTCCATTGCCCATCTCGGTCCTCCTCCAGCTGGAGAAGCCATGCCTCTAGTGCTCGCCATCGGGGATCCTCGTCACCGGACGGGTGGCCATCCAACCGGGATTGACGCGACACAGCCGCCGCCATCCTTCTCGCAGACGACAACTCGATGCTCATCCTCCCCGATAGTTTGGCTCCCTACCCCAGCCGAGACGTGCTCTGGGCGCACTTCCACCACTTCAATGTCAGGTGTCGTGTCAGTTACCCGGCGTGGCGCTACCTATATGCTGCTCCGCTCAGCTGCCGACTTGATTGATCAGATTGCACTTCTAATTATGCTTCTCATTCTTCTTCCTCCGGTGCGACAGGTACGCGCTGGATGTGAACACTGAGAGGGCGGAGGACGTTCTGGTGCACATGCAGCTTCTTGACAGGGCCAAGGGCTCGCAGACGGAGAACCGGCCTGCCTTCTCCGTCAGAGTTGTTCAGGTGCGATGTGAACACCAAAATCAAATCTTGTTTCTGAATCAACTTCTCACTCTGCATCAGCAAAGCAAATGAGGCATGTTTCTGAGCCAGCTGTGTCTTCTGCAGGTGCCTCGAGAGGTTGACGCCACTGAGACCGACTCTGCCGCCGAGACCAACTCGACTGAAGAGGGCGCCTCTGCAACTGCAACCCCAAGAAAACTGGCGTACGTATGCTGCTTGTCCCCCCGTTACCTTTGCCTTTCAGCTCATCACCGTGAGCTACCGATCATTCTCGTTCTAGTTTCAAATTTCAGTGTTTCGTCTGCCCCCCGTACTGATCTTTATGTTGTTCGGTTCATCAGTGTGCACCCAGAACCCAATTTTGGCTCCTCACAGAAGAATCTCAAGGCTCTTGTTCGTGAAGCCATCAGCAGGAACCTCCTGGATGATGGCGATGATAATGCGGATGCTGTTCTCAGGTTATTTCTCTGTCAGTCTAAACCTGCATTCATCTTACCGGCTTCTTTCAGTTACATGGTCTCGAAATTCTATGGTACTCGTTTGCATGTGCAAAATCTGGTGGGAAACAGATTATGTCTATATACATGTACCTTCGTTCAAATGTTGTTTAGCAGTACTTGAAGGAGTTTTTTTCGCCTATGTACTATAAACAAACGTCATCCTTATGCCATTTTCTGTTTATACTCCTTGGCTGTGACTACTATCAAATGCATATGTTTCAAAATTCTTCCTACCACTCAGCCTGCTTTGCTTATCATGTACTATGTACACCGTTAGTTGGTTGCACACAAAACTGTAATTCATTTGCATTCAGACTCCATAGAGTTCTTTTTTGAACGAAACAGACTCCATAGATTCCCAGATCTCTTAGATTCATATCTGCCAACTTTGACTACAAGGCCGCCAATGGACTACAAGGCTACCCAGCACTGTAAATTTTCTTTCATTTTCTATCACCAGACATTACAAAAATACTATTTGCTAAGCAGGTGTTTATTGATAATCATGTCCTTACTATTTTTCAGTTGTGATTGCTTGTTAACTGTTCTTTGTTCAAATCGATATTTCAAAACGGTCAAGGCAACTGCACCCAACGAGGAACCGGTGTAGTCCTCAGATAAATATAACAAAAGTCTAATTTTGTCCCCATCTGGCTGCCATTTCTTATCTTGCAGACCCATGCATGAGAGTACTTTTGCCTCCAACGACAGGCCAAAGGGCCTTACGCAATTAAGTTTTGGAACTAACTTCTGTAAAATATTCTCTTACCCTGCATTATTTACATTTTCATTTGTCTATCGTATTACTTGATGTTTGGAGGCTTTCTGATGCTAACAGTATCATCATGTTCCAAGCTCAATCTTGACATCAAGGAAGTAGATGCACTTTCTACAAATGATGGCTACTTCTTGGATATTTTCATAGTAGTTGGGTGGGATCACAAGGTATCCTTATCCAAATCTCTCCGGTTAGCAAACACTTGGTCCCCTTCCCTCGGGGCGACAACGCCGACATGCCCTAGCCACCCCCCCTCCCGACCTCCCCTCCGGCCACCGCCATCACCCTTCGGCTTGCGGCGGTGGCGGCCAGCGGCGGATCCCCAACAAAGGAGCCCGTCCGCACCTCCCCTCACTCCTCCACCACCCCTACCCCGCTTGAAGTCCGGCGATACTCGGCGGTGCCTGGCCAGATCTAACGTCTAGGGGTGCCCAGCCCTTCACCTCGACGACAGTCGACGACAGTTCCATCAAAGGCGGCCGGAGGCGGCGACGGGGCCGCATGTCGGTGCTACGGTGGTTGACCGGCTGGCCGGGTCTGGCATTGCCTTGCCATGCCCGGCCAGCCGTCTAAGGTCACGGGTGTTTCTTGCGTCGGCAGGAGTCCTCGTCCAAGGGCGAACGACGTCGTGCGCAAGTTTCTTACAAGAGGAAGGCAACCGCGTCTGCGTGCTAGCCCGACAACGAGGTCGACAATCTTGCATAGCCAACTCCTCGATGGCGGCCGTGGCTGGGCCGGCCAAGGCTGCGGCTGCTCGCGCGTGCTGGCGGCTGGGACGTGGCCGGGCTACCCCTACGACGGGGGCATGTCCGGGCTGCCCACGCGTGCAGGCGCACCGGCTAGATCGATCGGGCGACGAGGCGCCTGTGGCCGCTTGGTGCATGTCGGTGGCCAACAGCTCCCTAAGCCTGGGCGGTTGACGGTGAGTGGTCAGTGCCCTGGATCTTCGCCCTCCGGGGCGCCTTCGTCTGGCCAAGGTCGTTGGGCGCGGCCGGGGCGGCGGCTGCCGGTGGCTGGCGGCCGAGGCCGTGGCCGTAGGTCGAAGCATGCAACCAACCATCTGTGGGACGCCCCAGCGGCTGTGCTAGAACATTTTTTTGGGTGAAAACTCTGCCCGCTTCATGGTTCGGGACGACGGCAGTGGTACAACATGTGTCATATACCTTCTTGAAGATGTCCTTGAAGTTCTGTTCGTCGTGCTAGTCGTTGGGTGCGGTTCTGGGACGAAAGTCCTTCTCATGCTCTTCATTCAACGTTGTTGGTGTATGTGGACATCATCTCTTCTTGGAGGCTTTGTTGGAGCACTTCTGCCGTCGTCCCGCTTCTCTCACCGGAGTTGTTCCTGGTTGTGTTGTGCCTGTGTGCTTCAGCTTAATCTTCGCTTTGGTCTGCGCAGCTCATATATTTGGTGTTGTCGCAGTTGTTTAGTTCTTCGCAGCGGATACTTGGTCGCTTGCGCTCTTTTCGACGGATGCTTTGCTGTCGTTTGCCTGGGTGGATACTTTGCCGCCAAAGTCGCTCCCCCGAATGGATACTTTGCCGCGTGGCCTCTAGCGAATGCTTTGCCGCTGTGCTGCTAGTTGATCTTGCTCGGGTGGATACTTCACCGTCGTAGTCGTCTCTTCTCGATGGATGCTTTGCCACCATGGCTTCATCTCCCATGTTGACAGTCTTTTGCGTTATTGTTTCCTTGCAGGTTCAGTCGGTTAGGTTATGGCGGAGGGCCATCTTCTTACCGTGTTTCTTTCCTTCGTGTATTTTGTTCTTAACCACTTCCTATGTGGTTCGTGTGCTGTGCCGTGGGTTCTCCATAGTCGCTTTGTGTAAGTCGTTCTTTCAGTGCTCTAACTTTTTCTTAATGAAATACATGTGGAGTCGTGTCCTCGAAAAAAAAACAAACATTTGGTTTGAAACACCATCCACCAACACACACCGGCATCCGGTCCTCCACTTATTACGCTCTCCTCGCCCGCATTTCTGCTGCCCCCGTGCCCACGGCCGTCGTCACGTACACCATCCGCAGTCGCAAGGACGTGCAGGAGCTAGAGAAGGTCGCGGCAGCGGGCGCCTTTGCTCGACGCGCACTAGAAGGTGGCGGTCCCTGAGCTATCCGCAGTCGCAAGGACGTGAAGGACCTGGAGAAGGTTGCAGCAGTGGACGCCTTCCTCGATGCGTGCTGGGAGGTGGCGGGGCCTGAGCCGGGATGTCTAGAAGCAGCTCCCCATTTTGCCAAGGCGCTGAGATCGGCATGTGCGCCAACCGTCCGAGGCGCCGGTTCCTCAAAGAGCAATCGCACGCAGGCGGTGGACATGAGATCATCCAATTACAATATTTGTAATACATCTATTCTCTATCCGTATCTCCCCCGCCTATTACATTACAAAATGTGACACTATTATCACTGATTACGTATTAATATCCATTGCTAGAGATAATGATGGACACAACTTCACAACATAGGTGTAAATGATTTTTTAGTTTAGCAAGATTATGCCTAACTAAATAAACTTTAAGTGACACATAACATTACGAAGGAAACTCTACCTAAAACTCATGTATATATATAGTTTATAATACAGCCATAACAATCTTGTACTCGCCATTATTACAAGATGGCTACTCTTACTGCTCACTATTATTTATGGTGCCTTGATATGAATGAGAATAAAGAACACCTGTTTATAGTTTGTCATGTTCATTATAGTGTTGCAAAACATTTCTATTTTTTCCTAGTATTATTTATTTCTTAGATATTTCTTAGCATACAAGAATATCTAGACATAGAGCATTCTATTTTCACCCTGAAACATGACAACCACAACTCCTGTATGCTTAGTGTTTCTCTAGAAAGTTCCACAAATATGCTTTTTCTGTTTTTAGCACTACTCTTTAATGCATACTTGTCTTCACTAGTCATCTGATCCTGCCCTTGAATCTTCTATGTTCTGCCATCTTAGGCCTTGTGACAGGTTCTGCTCTTTCTTCATCTCGTATACAATTTTCTTTACCTATATAGCTTCCACATAGGTTGATGCTATCGTAAGTCTCGTTTCATGTCCACTCTGCGAATACAATATAAAGTGTATAGGTGCATCATTGTCATACCTAGGACCTATCGGCCTTGATCTCCCAGCATTCTCACGACGTGTGTTTTATTTAAATTCATAGGCAACCTATTAACTTGAGTGCATTTGTCTCAATATATATTCGTCGGCTCCAAAAATACATTTTGGGTCCATAAATAAAATATTTAATTAATGCATCACAACTTCACAAGTCCATTTCCCCTTCATCTAGGATTCTAGTGATGGTGTAGAATGCTAATTATATATCCGTCACTAATGTGATATTGTTGTAACACGGCCTCGGCGGGTGGCGAAGGCCTCCGACGGCGAGGTGTCGCCAAGGCGTCTTCGACCGTCTTAGGGCGGAGATCTGGTGCAGACTAAAGGAACTTTCCTGGCTATACTCGTAGGGCGCTGCACGAGGCTCAGCGAGCTTGTCGCGGATTCCGCCCGGGCCAGGCACAGACATCTCCGACCGCTCAGGCGGACGCCGCCCCGCTTCGGCTGACGGGCGTCTCCGGCGATGAGGGCGGAGGCCGCCCTACCCCTGAACTAATCAAACAAACAATCTTGCCTAAGTGTGTGCAGGTACCTAAGCGCAGGCGCCCGTGGTCCGCGCGAGCATGCCAGCATGGCCCCCGTGCGGCCGGTCGGAGACCTACGGATGATGTCTCCGACCGGACCGGCGGAGACCCGCCAAGGCAACGGAGTGCCCCTGAAGACGGAGGCCAGCATCGGGAACCCAGGCCTCTGGGCCAAAGACCGAGGCACGGTGGGCCGGCTGCTTATGGAGGCCCCGTTACTTGAAGACGGTGTGGCAGGATTGCCCCGCAAACAAGAGACTAGTGGCGGAATATTCCAGGAATGTACTGTAGCAGTTGAGGGGCATTGTAATAAATTCTGTCAAGAAGTAGTTGAGCCCTATAAATAGGGAACACTTGTAACTGTGCAACAGGTGGTGGATGAATTAATGAAACCTTAGCTTTCCGTGCTAGCTTCCTACACGCCCACCTGTCGTGCCTATCCCGAGCCTCCGCCCGAGGGCGACGCCTGGCGAGCGGAGGCCTCTGTCTCCCCCACGCTGTCTGAGACCGCTAGTTTCAACATTGGCGCCCACCGTGGTTTGACCAAGACAAACCAACGATGACAGGGAAAAGAAAAACCACCACCAGAGCAGCAACGACCACGGGTCAGAGAGGAAGGCCTAGGTGCACCACTCGTAGCACCTACGCAACCTCGCCAGCGGAGGATGGCACCAGAGCAGATGCCCAGGGTCAACAACCGGAACCCCAACATCCAGAGAACCAAGATCCGGAGGCCCAACCAAACTCAGGTACAACACTCGAGCAAGAACTGCAATAGCTGCAAGCACAGTTGCAAAGAGCGCAACAAGAGAGGGACAGAATGGCAGTAGCATTCGCAGCTAATCAGCAAGCTACTCAAGCGTCAGCACAAGCAGCAGAAATAAGGCAACAGTTGGCAGTCCTACATGCTGAGATGCTAAGTATGCAGCATGCAGTACCAGCATCAACCTCCGCGATCCCAGCCTCCACAGCAACACCAACTGCAACCATGCCTCCGCCAGTGATCAGCCCAACCACGATGCCATCTCAGGCGATGCAGAGGCCTATCGATCCCAAGTCCCCACTCTCTGAAGGCATACAACAATCGCCATGGCCAACGGCGTACAAGCCAATCACACTACCAAAGTTCAACGGAAAGACAGACCCCCATCAGTTCATTATGAGTTACGAGGCAGCAGTAGCCTCCGCCGGCGGAGACGACGTCGTCCTGGCAAAGTCATTTGTTATTGCTGTCGAAGGTGACGCGTTGGCTTAGTATTCCATGCTCAAACCAAGCACGGTCTATTCTTGGGAAAATCTCCGGGACAAGATATTGGCAAACTTCAAGGGGCTAGCAGCACAGTCGCTGACATCCACAGATCTGTTCCAGTGCAAACAAATGCAGGGAGAGACACTACACGGCTACTTCTGGAAATTCGTGCAACTAAAGGCAAAGGCACCAGACGTCCCAGAAGAGATCGCCATTGAAGCAGCGATCAAAGGCCTCCGAATCGGGCCGTTCGCAGCACACCTAGCAAGAAAGAAACCAACTTCCATACAGCAGTTGTATGACGAGTTCGAGAAGTACTGCAGATCAGACAATGACCTCCGGAAAAGGCTGGAGGAGCAGGGTCAAAACAGACAGCAAAACAACAGCAAAAACTCCTAGAAGAGCTATACGAACCAGAATGCATCAAATCAGAAACCAGGCTAGGGGCAGGTGCTCAGCATCGAGGGTCAACCTTACCCTGAACAAGGGCAACTGGCAGCGCCAGCAGGACCGGAGACCCAGACCAGGAACCAAGGTAGGCAAGGTTACTAAGGCAAAAACTGGAACAAAAACCACAACCAGAAACAACGCAGGCCATATTGCGTTTTTCACAGCGAAAGCGCAGGGCACAACACCAAAGATTGTCCGAAGACAAAAGAGACACATGAAAGAATGAAGAACAAGCAGACTGCCCAACCTCCGGCATAGCAGAACGCAAGAGAGGTCAACAACACCTACACAACTGGCCACCAGCAGTACTGCCCGATGTACCCAGCGCTAAACGCAAACCAAATACATCCCTCCACACTGGCCTCCACCTATTACCTAGAATTCCTACCAGCATGGCGGTCAGTGCCCTCGCAGCAGCCTCCGGCGGGCAACTATAGGTCGGAGGCAAGCCTGACCTACATAAACCCAAAAACTCCCCACATAACCTACCTCGAAACAAACCAACCGCCACAAAACCAAAGCAGGTTCGAGCATCCGCCGCAACAGCAGCACATGCAGTAACTGCCTCCGCCACCACCTCACAACCAACCCCCAACACCAAAAAATGAGCCAAACCTAGAAAACCAAGTCAACCCTCATGGAGCACTGCCAACAATAGGCATGATACTGCCAATCGCCGGAGGATCATCAATGGAGTTTCAAACGAAAAAGCAGAAAAAGAATCACCTCCGCCTGGTAAACAACGTAGCAGTCCAGGGCCCAGCAAAATACACAGATTGGTCTAGAGTCCCAATCACCTTCACAGAAGAAGATCTCTAGCTAGAAAGCTACCCTCACATAGACGCAATGGTGATCAAGACAAACATAGCAGCATGGGAGATAAGCTGAGTGTTGATTGACACTAGCAGCTCAGCAGACATCATCTTTGCAAATACCTTTGACCAAATGAAGCTCAGCAGGAATCAACTACAGCCCTTAGAATCCCCTTTGATAGGATTTGGAGGCAAGCAGATACAAGCACTAGGAAAGATATCACTACCAGTGTCATTTGGAACCTAAGCAAATGCTAGAACCGAATACATAACCTTCGACGTCGTCGATCTGTATTACCCATACAATGCCATCTTGGGCAGAGGATTCACAACCAAATTCAATGCAGCCCTGCATATGGCCTACCTGTGCATGAAAATACCAGCGCTCCATGGTATTATCACAGTCCGAGGCAGCCAGAAAGAAGCAAGAAACATAGAAAAAGCAATCTACAGAGCCCAAAGAAACATCAATGTAGTCGAGTCGGCAGACAAAGAACTAGAGCCTCCGGATATGCTCAGAGGAAAAACAGATATGGCAGATCAAGAAGAGACAAAGCTGATCCCTCTAGAAAAGGAGTTACCAGACAGAAAAGTAACAATCAGCTCAGAATTGAGCAAGGCAGAGGAGCAAGAGCTCATGGAAACTCTAGTAAAAAACAAAGACATCTTCGCCTGGTCAGCCTCTGACCTCCAGGGAGTCAGCAGGGACATCATACAGCATGAACTGGATATCAATGAAAACATGAGGCCAAGAAAGCAGAAACAGAGAAAAATGTCAGAGGACAGAATCCTGGCAGCAAAGGCAGAGGTGCAAAGATTGCTAGATGCAAAAGTCATCAGGGAAGTCAAGTATTCAGAATGGCTCGCAAACGTAGTACTGGTACCAAAGAAGAATGACAAAATGAGAATATGCATAGATTTCACAGATCTGAACAAAGCTTGCAAAAAAGACCCTTTTCCATTGCCAAGAATAGATGCCTCCGTCAACAAGGCAGCCAGATGCCAGAGGTTTTTTCTCCTCGACTGTTTCTCTGGGTATCACCAAATCTAGATGAAAAAAGAAGACGAAGACAAGACAAGTTTCACCACTCCATTCGGGACATACTGCTACACCAGAATGCCGGAGGGCCTAAAAAATGCCGGAGCAACCTTTGCCAGAATGACAAAGGAGGTTTTGGGCTCACAACTAGATAGAAACATCATAGCCTATGTCGACGACATAGTGGTCATGAGCAAGAACAAGGATGATCATGTCTCCGACTTATAGGAGACCTTCGCCAACTTAAGGGCAGCTGGCCTCCGCCTCAACCCAGAAAAATGTATATTTGGAGTTACAAAAGGGAAGATGCTCGGATACATCATAAGTAGCGAAGGCATCAAAGCGAACACAGACAAAACCAGAGCAATAATGACAATGGCAGAACCCAAAAACAAGAAAGAAGTGAAAAAACTGATAGGAAGAATAGCAGCGCTCAACAGATTCATCTCAAAGGCAGCAGAACGCAGCCTACCCTTCTTCCAAGCCTTGAGGGGCGGAAACAACTTTGAGTGGGGGTCCAAGCAGTCGAAGGCATTTCATAACTTGAAAGAGCATCTGGCAAACTCACTGGTAGTCTCCGTCCCAAAATTAGACAGCCATCTATTGCTATACGTGGCGGCCTCCGACCATGCAGTCAGCGCAGTCTTAGTCCACGAGCTAGAAAAGGAATCAGGCAAAACTCAAAAGCTAGTTTATTTTATCTCAGAAGCATTGTCCGGAGCCAAGCTAAACTACACTGAGGTAGAAAAAATTGCCTACGCAGTACTGACGGCATCAAGAAAGCTAAAGCATTATTTCCAAGCCCATGAAATCTCAGTTACAACATCGCTGCCACTGCAAGACTTGCTCAGAAACAAAGAAGCCTCCGGCAGAATAGGCAAATGGGCTACAGAGCTATCATAGTTTGGTATCTCCTATGTCCCCAGAACAGCAATCAAATCACAAGCACTAGCCGACTTTGTAGCAGATTGGACACCTCCGACAAAGCCCAAGGTACAACCAACCACTCAAGGCTGGATAGCATTCACGGATGGAGCCTGGGGCCAAGCCGAAGCAGGAGCCTCCGCCGTCCTAACGGCACCCTCCGGCGTTAGACTGAAATACGCAGCAAGGCTAGAGTTCAAATCAACAAACAACATAGCAGAATATGAAGGCCTGATCCTAGCACTCAGTAAAGCAAAGGCCCTAGGGGCCAAAACATTGACAGTCAAAATAGATTCTCAAGTGGTTACTGGCCAAGTAGAGAAAGAATACACAGCAAGAGAGCCAGAACTCATCAAATACCTATCCGTTATCAGAAATTTGGAGCGGAGATTCGAGGGCTTCACCCTGAAGCACATCCCAAGATCAGAAAATGCAGAGACAGATGAACTAGCTAAAGCGGCGGCAAACAACCTGCCACTGCCACCAAACACTTTTTACCAGATCCTGAAGTCTCCGGCTACTGCGGAGACATCTAAGACACCTAAGCCCATACTACACATGCAAAATGAAGATTGGAGAAAGGCGATAACAGAATTCTTAGAAGGCAAAACCACCGAAGAAGATGAAGCAAAAGCAGCAAGAATACAGGCCAGGGCAAGAAATTACACAATCATAGATGGTGTACTGTACAAGAAAGGAGTAGTCCAGCCTCTCCTCAAATGCATATCGCAGAGCGAAGGCATAGAGTTGCTTCAAGAAATACACTCAGGAATTTACGGGTCGCACATTGGCTCTAGAGCATTATCAGCAAAGGCAATAAGGCAAGGCTTTTATTGGCCAACACACATACAAGACGCAGAGCAGACAGTCAGAACATGCCAAGCATGCCAAGCATGCCAAACATTCTCTCTAGGGCAGTCAAAACCATCGTCGGAGACCCAGCTTATACCTCCGACATGGCCGCTACAAAGATGGGGTATGGACCTGGTCGGCCCATTACCACCATCCCAAGGAGGAAACAGATTCACAATAGTGGCAGTAGAATATTTTACAAGATGGATAGAAGCAAAGCCGCTGGCGAAGATAACCTCAGAAACCGTCTGAAAATTCTTCTGGCAAAACATCATTTGCAGATTCGGTGTACCGAGGATTCTGACAGTAGACAATGGAAAACAATTCAATTCAGAGAACTTCAAAGAATTCTGCAAAAGCATTGGGACAAAACTAGCCTTCGCCTCAGTATACCACCTAGAGTCCAATGGTGCTGTGGAAAGAGCAGACAGAATAGTGTTTTCAGCAATATCAAAAACATTGCTAGGCCTACGCAAAGGAAAATGGGTAGATGAATTACCCAGAGTGATTTGGTCACACAATACATCTATCTCAAGAACAACAGGATTCACACCATTCAAACTGCTTTATGGAGAAGAGGCCATGATGCCAGAAGGAATCAAGCATGAAAGCCTCCGCACAACGAGTCAGCTGATGTTGCAAGATGAAGAATATGCAAAAGAAACAATAGAAGCAATAAGACTGGAAGCAGTCGAAAACATTGCAAAATATCAGTCCCAAACCAAAAAGTGGAGAGACTCCCAGGTGGTAAGGAAAGACATAAAACACGGAGACCTCGTACTCAAAAGAAAACACAACGCGCAACTTGTTGGCAAGTTGCAACCGAAATGGGAAGGCCCATACATAGCAACGGCAGCAGGCCGACCTGGCTCTTTCCACTTGACCGACAGCAAAGGTGTCACGACAACCCACACCTAGAATATTGACAGCCTCCGTAGATACTACATCTAGACAATGTACCAAAGGGCAACCTCCGCAAATAATAAGTGGAGGCCCCTCCGTTCATTTACCTTTCAGTCTTTTTACTTACTTCAACCAAAAAATGTAAAAGAGCATGCACTCTTTTCCTCACAGGGGAACTCCAAGCGGAGGTGAGGTTTTTAACGAGGCAGGCTCAATGTAAAAATCCTCTACAAATATAAAGAGGTAATTCCCCAAAAGAACGCTTGAAAAATCCAAAACCAAAAGCGACCAGCTCTAGCGCCGCAATATTCGGTGAACAAAAAGCACAGGTCCTTTCAAAGCGCCGGCCATAGGCATGGGCAATTTGAAACGACCTCTATGGCCAAACAGGCCTTCGACCTTGACAAAGACCTGTCCAAAGTCAGGCATCAAGGCAGAAAAAATAGCCCAAACAGGCCTTCGACCTTGACAAAGACCTGTCCAAATTCAGGCATCAAGGCCCCCAAAAAAACTTGGCCAAACAGGCCTCTGACCCTTGACAGAGACCTAAACAAATTCAGGCATCAAGGCAAAAAAAACTAGGCCAAACAGGCCTCCGACCCTTGATAAAGACCTAAACAAATTCAGGCATCAAGGCAAAAACAACCTCGGCAAAATAGGCCTCCGACCTTAACAAAAAACACCCCTAGCATCAGGGGCAACAAAATTATGGCGCTAGAACCAGGAAGAAGGTCTCCGCCATCGAAAACAGCAAAAACAGAAAATGTCTGACAAAACACTGCCACCACTATGGCGCCAAACCTCTTTACTTCAAAATATCTCAAAAGGAACGAATAATTCAAGCTAGATACAGGTTATTAAAGCCAAGATACGTTCCACCTAACAACGTACCAAAATGTTAACACCCAAAAGCCACCACCCCACTATAAAACGGGCTCCCCCCATGCCCTTAAAAACTCAGTCAGCATAGGGCGCAAGGGGGGAACAAGGCAGAGCACAAGCAAAAGCCACAGCAACAGCCATGGAGGCAGGGGTCTCCTTAGATATCCAAGTCGGCCATAGATATTGTACGAAAACTCGTAAAATCGGAGGCAAAAGTAGACAATCGTATGCAGTGGGAAAAGAGATAGGAACTACGGCACGGTGATGAACAGCAAAGGCCTACGGAAGAAGGGGGATATCGCATGAAATCTTGTAACATCCCCCTGACGTCGGAGACCTAACCTGCCATCTCCAAAAATCAACCATGTCCCACGGGTGTGCAGCGTCGGAGGCCCATACCACCAGACAGCTAAAACACTCTGCCAAAGAAATACCAAAAGTCTCCGCCGTCTGCACAAGCTGCGCCAAACCACCCATCAGATCAAACACCGATTCAGAAAGCCTCGCCAGGCGAACTTCAAGTACGCCTCCGCCGGCCAAAAAACCACCAACACTTTAGCCCCAGCCATCAAGCAAGCACAGAGAAGGAGAAAACCTGGGGCGAAGGTCCTGGCCACCACCCTTGTATCGCGCACGTTCGCCCAAGCAAAGAACAACGGTGTGCAAACTCGGGACTAGACGAGATATGTAAACTAGAAAAACAGACTGAAGCCCCCGCACAAACAATCAAGAAAGTGAACCTGTTTTGTATTCCATAAAACGTCAAGTAGCATTCTTACAGGATACAAACTTACAATAAAATCCTAACTATTGTGGCGGAGGCCCGTGCCAAGCAAGCGCGCGAGTAAACCCAGCGCGCTCGTCGTCTATGTCAAACTTAACTGACTCAAACACGTCGCGCGCACCGCTGCGGGGAAAGGCCGAACGCCAATACTCCCAAAGCTCTTCGCTCACATAAATACCGTCGTTGTAGAGAGTCAAAGGCGTAGGCTCCCGATTCGAAACCCGCGCAAGGTTAAAATTTCCCTCAAAACCATTCAGAACAAAATAAACTTTATTCACAAGAGTCCAACTGGACTACAATATACACGCCAAAACAACTAAGTGCTACAAAGAGCCTAGACCTCCGGCGCATCGGCCGCATCGGAAGTCCCTGGAACGGAGCCCGCATCAACTGTGGGCGGGCACGGCGCCTGTGGCCTCCAACCACTACCACCGCCGATCGTAGATCCCACCGGAGCACCAGCGGCGGCGGAGGTACCTCCCGCGGTCGCCGAGCGCGGAACTGACGGAGGCCTACCCGCAAGACTCTTCTACGCATCCTGCAGCACCGGCTAAAGTATCAGGGGCACAAGCAACGAAAGCCTTCGCAGCTTCACAAAAAGCAAGGAGACAAAAATAGCGGCTACAAAGACTAGAAATACATTCGCCCTCTTTTCCTCCGCCAGTTTCCAGGCAGCAGATCTCCCAAATGGAGCCCAAAAGTGCCCAATGAAATTTCTCAAGGTTTTTCGCAAACCAAGAGAAGTCTCACCGAGCTCCTCTGGACCCGACAGCGCTCCCTCCGGAATACTTTCGGTATGCGTACACCCACCGCGCGCCAAAAGCTTGGCGTAATTCGCTACTCCCGCCAGCGCCCCGTAGTCCGTGCAGCCATTGATCAGACTGGGGAGCTTCGCAAGGTGACGCTTTAGCCAGGAGGCGAGGGCGTACACGCTGTCTTCCTCCAGAGGAGCGGAGGTTTTGCCTCCGAACTCGGCGACGGTGGCCCGGTAGTGGCCAACGGTTGCAGCAAGGACCCCCTTGACCGAGTCCAAATGCCTCGTCGTCAAAGACAGCTGCTCCCCCACCGTAGCTGCGGATTCCTTCTCAGAGGCAAGCTCTCGCCGCAGACCCTCGGCCAGCTTGTTCGCCCTACGGGCCTGCTTGGCGGACAAAACTTCTGCATCCCGGGCCTTGGCGAGATCGGCCCTCAAACCATCCTTTTCTCGTTCCTTCTCCGCCAGAGACAGGCGGAGAGCTGCAAGGGAGTTGGACAGACCCCCTTTTTCACCTTCCAGGCGCTCGATCTCCGCCTTGAGCGCTTCAATCGCAGTATCTCGATCGGAGACCTCGCGAGTGCAGCGCTCCTCCATAACAACGGCCGTGTGATACCCCTGCGACCAGAAAGAAGAAGACCAAGGCGATCAGCAATAGAATCAAAAACAAGTCTAAAGGCGAACATACACAAAAAAGGGGCAAACCGCCGAAGACGCACCAGGCTCTGGTGTTCTAGATGAACATGGAGAAGTTGGAAGAAATTCATGTCCCTCAGACGCTGTTTGAAGCAATCTGTTCAAAGAAGAACAAACAAACACAAAACAATAAGGTGAGAAAAGCAAATCTCACGATAAACACACCAACAACCAAAGACCACCTCCGACGTCTCCAAGAACACCAAGATAGCACTCTTCCCAACCTGAGATAGAAGTGTCGGAGGAGCCTGCGTAAAAAAACAACAACAGCTCAGGTCAGAGGGCCGATCAGAAATAGGCAATAACAACAGGCCAAATGACGAGTAAAATAAAAACATTCTATACTCACTCGGACCCGGCGCCATCAGCCCCGGCTGCCCCGGACCAAACCTAACGCCGGCAGCGGCTGCTCGCTCCTCCAGGGTGAGGAGTCCAGCCATGACATCACCTACAAAGCAACAAGTACACAGTATTAGCACTTGGTACAATATGTAAACAAATAAACCGGGCGAAGACAGTAAACACAAAAATGTGCACCAAACAAACTTACTCATAAAAAGCCCAGGCTAGGCCACTTGCCGCGCCCCCTGGGCAGAAGTCTCCGCCATATCATGCGGCGAAGGCCCAAAGGGCCGGATCTCCTCAGCCAGCGGCCTGACGGGCGGAGGACTCGAAGAAGACTGAGCCGCCGGGGCCTGCTCAGCAAGCACGACCTCCAACTGCCCGACGTCGGCCACCGGCACGGGCAAAGGCGCAACAACGGCGGGAGACGAAGGAGCTTGCCGCAAGACGGCCTCTGTGCCCTCTTCAGAACTTGAACATAGCCCGCCAAGAATGTCGGGCATAGGCTCGGTGGCGCTACCTTCCGACTGTTCGCCAACACTCACAGCACCATGCGAGGAGCGCGCCGGAGCAGCGCTGGCTCCCGGATGCCTAGCACCGCTCACAGGGCACACCGGAGCTACAGGAGAGCCGTGATCCTCTCCGCTCGCAACCCGCACGTCCACCGACGGGACGGAGGAGCTCTGAACGTCTTCACTGCCGGCGGAGGCAACACCCGCACTACCGACAGAAGACATGGCCGACGTGATCAACAGAGCACCGCTCTTCTTCTTCTTTTTCGCAGGCGCCCGAAAAACAATGGCGCCCTTCCTCTTCTTAGACTCAGCCTCCGCTGTAACATTCTTCGCGAAGGCCTTCTTCTTCTTCTTCTTCTCAATCGAAGCTAGGACCTCGGTGGGAACCTCGCGCTCCCGGTAGACGATCCTGACCTCCTCAAAAACTCGATTGAGCCGCAGCATGGTGCCTGCCATGGCCCTCCGAGACGTGTACTCACGCTTGGAAATCTTGCCAACCAACCCTATGGTGGCTTCCTCAACCTCAGAGACGAAACTGTCCTCCGTCACCCCCTCCCCCAAAGACTAACCGAAGTGGGGGAACAGAATCCCGGCCTTCGGCCCAAAAACGGGAACCTTCACCTGTTCCAGCCAAAAGGCTGGGTTGTTTTTGCCCAGGGGCCAATAGTTGGAGGCCATAATCTCCTCCACTAGGTCGCGGCCACCGGAGTAGCGGCACGCTGCCACAAAAGCCTGGTCGCAAGCCTCCCTCGCCGGAGACACCTCCTCCGGCGGATCCACGCGCGTGTGCGGTGCCATCTCCTCCATCCTTGAAGTCAATGGATACTCCGAGACCTCCGCACCATCCTCGGTAGTGCTACAGACCCCGTAGGTCTTCACGTAGAACCATTGCTCAAGCCAGCCGCGGTCCCACTTGCCCTTCTGGCAAAAAGAGATCTCTAGGCGGTCTACGCCTTGGTTCCTCTTAGACATAAAGGTGCAACTACCGTACTGGTAGGTCACCTCCACCTCCTTGCCCTCTCGCACCTCCTTCTTCTTCTTCGGCTGCTTCTGCAGCTCGTAGTACGCGCAGAAGGTGTCCACATCCGGCTCGGCACCATAAGAAACACACGCCCAGCAGAATTTGCTAAGCGTGAGGAAGGCAGTAGGAGTCAGATGATGGAGCTGGACATTGAAGGTCTCCAACACCCGGCGAAGGAAGGGGATGTAAGGAAGGTGGAGGCCGCAGGTGAAGAAGTCCCGAAAGACCATCGCATATCCCTCCTCTGGTTCTAGAACAGTCTGGCCAGGCGGAGGGATTTTTACCCTCGAAGAAGGAAAACACGATTCCTTCAACATCTCCGCGATTGCCTCTTCAGTTATGGAGGAGGGGCCGAAATCCCAAGACTTTATCGCCATATCTCTGGAATCCGCAGCGATCAGGTCTCCGACGGACGTAGAGACACTCCCCAAATCCTCCTCCACTAGCTTTTCAAACTCCAATGCAGAGGCAGAGGCAAGCATGCACTCCTCAAAACGCGCACCCCAGCCGGTGGCCCTAACGCCGAGAAGGTGGCGATAGGGTCCGAAAAAGGCGGGCCGGCGAGTTTGGGCGGAGGCAGAAAAGAAAGCCACCGCGACAGCAGCCTAAGCGCGAGACGCAGGCAGAAAGACGGAACGTGAGAGGGCAGCAAAAGGCGAAAGCGAAGAGAGCAGAGAGCGATTTCTCAGAGGCAAGGAAAGCGAATGAGCAATGCGGGGGGGACCCCGCCACCAACAACACCCTTATATAGGCCGCGGGCAGGCGGTCCAGCTCCCGCCATACAACGGTCACCTCCGGAGAATTCGCCTGCCGCACAACGGTCATCTCTGAAAAAGTCACAAGGTATACAACGGAAACTGACACGGCATAAACGGCCACACCGTAGGACAACGGCTAGATTTGCTGCCCAACAGCTACTCTCAACGAGACCAGCGGCCGCGCCAGAGCGGGCCAGGGGGAAAGTAGCGGGGCCTCGCTCGGAGACGCCAATGCGTGTGGTCTCCGCCCCCGCGGACGCCTTTGGTCAAGGCGTTTTGAGCTCACGGCACGCTCAGGCGAACCATGGTCTCAAAAGGGGGGAACTGTTGTAACACGGTCTCGGCGGGTGGCGAAGGCCTCCGACGGCGAGGTGTCGCCAAGGCGTATTCGACCGTCTTAGGGCGGAGATCTGGCGCTGACTAAAGGAACTTTCCTGGCTATGCTCGTAGGGCGCTGCACGAGGCTCAGCGAGCTTGTCGCGGATTCCGCCCGGGCCAGGCACAGACATCTCCGACCGCTCAGGCGGACGCCGCCCCGCTTCGGCTGACGGGCGTCTCCGGCGATGAGAGCGGAGGCCGCCCTACCCCTGAACTAATCAAACAAACAATCTTGCATAAGTGTGTGCAGGTACCTAAGCGCAGGCGCCCGTGGTCCGCGCGAGCGCGCCAGCATGGCCCCCGCGTGGCCGGGCTGAGACCTACGGATGATGTCTCCGACCGGACCGGTGGAGACCCGCCAAGGCAACGACGCACCCCTGAAGACGGAGGCCAGCGTCGGGAACCCAGGCCTCTGGGCCGAAGACCGAGGCACGGTGGGCCGGCCGCTTATGGAGGCCCGTTACTTGAAGACGGTGTGGCAGGATTGCCCCGCAAACAAGAGACCAGTGGCGGAATATTCCAAGAATGTACTATAGCAGTTGAGGGGCATTGTAATAAATTCTGTCAAGAAGTAGTTGAGCCCTATAAATAGGGAACACTTGTAACTGTGCAACGGGTGGTGGATGAATTAATGAAACCTTAGCTTTCCGTGCCAGCTTCCTACACGCCCACCTGTCGTGCCTATCCCAAGCCTCCGCCCGAGGGCGACGCCTGGCGAGCGGAGGCCTCTGTCCCCCCACGCTGTCTGAGACCGCTAGTTTCAACAGATATCTACCGCAAACCATCTCTAGCGAGCTTGTTAAGTTAAATGATTCTTATAAATCATAAATGATCCGCTTTGTCTCTCTTCAAAATCATGTTGCCAACCCAAACCTTACTATTCTCCCTGACCTTACTATTATTTTCCATTTCTTATAGTAGATAGAAGATCTAGCCATGTCCCATGCAGATATGGAAAGCGGTAGACCTATTTGGTTCACACACAGGTTAGACATTCTGGTCCATATGTCATAGTTGTCAAACTTTTGTTACAATTGTAGTTTTGATTTTATTATTGTAAGTTAGGCACCAATATATCAAGCACTCCTTAAAATGAGGCACAATTATTAATTACTCTAAAGTTAGGGTATGTTTGATTGGTGCCTAATTTTAAGGTGTGTTTGATTGGTGCCTAATTCTAAAACAAGTTACTAGACGGCTTAAATTTCCCACCCATCGCCGTCTTGTAACTTGTTTTCTAATCTATATAACGATTTTGTAGTTCTATTAGTATAATGATTTTGAAATTTGTCAGTCATGCAACCCAATTCCCAAATTTGAAATGATTCATTTGTCCAAGCGTCATATATTTATAATCAATGTGAGTATATTATACATTAATTTGAAAGCCAAGAAGTCTACAATCTATGATCCACGAGCAGAGCCGGAGCTAGAGTAGACAGGTTTGGGGGCCAAACATTACTGGGTAATAGGCAGTCCATTCTCCCTCCATGAAGTGAATCCACCGGCGACATCGGTCACAGTCGTGAAACCCTGAAAATGGTTGCATTGAATTTAGAGAAAACCACCGTGAATCACAGGGAAGCCAAGAACTGATTGGCGACATGATATGATACTGAGGATCATAAGATGATCATGCTTACAGCAGAGCTGAGCTCAGATGCTGCCATGAGACAGATCTCCTGCCACTCTGACAACCCTGAAAACACAAGTGACAATTTCTTTCTTTTTTTTTCAGAAATAGAAACAGAGTTGAGAGGGGAAAAAATTAGAACTGCTATTTTTGTGATTAATCATTGGTTCATCATGTGTTCAGTAACCATACAACGATGATCTCATCGTCCTTCCCAAAGATACTCGCCACTTGCTCGAGGAAGCACATGTTCTTCGTTGTTCCTATATATGGTTGGTAGCAGGTAGAGAATTGCTCAGATGTAAACCAAAACAAAACATGGTAACACTACAGGCAGTAAAATTTCAGAAAACTTAGCATGCTAATGAGTTTTTGCTAGAACTTGGTGTCACACACACCACACACACGGCTGAAAGGACACTTGGTGCACAGTAAGGAGTCACTAACATAAAGCTGTGCCCTGATGAGTATAGGACATTGGGACGATGGATATCCGGTGGTGTAGTTGGCAGACTTAGCAAAGTTATAAATATTGCCCATTCATGATTCATCTATGTGTGGTCTAGACCAGCAATCTGGAGATCAAGCGAACAAGCATGCATCCGCGTTACAAGGTCAAGATGGTAAAGTTTGTAAGCTGAGTACTGCCCCTTGGCCAAGCCAAAGCGGCGCCTTGCTGCTGCTTTGCTTTTAAACATGCAAGTTGACAGCGGTCTCATTCGCTTTTAATCTGTTCAGCATGAATGGTTCAGATCGTCTTCCTCCTAATGAAATACGTGCTAAGGCACATTTGCGAAAGATTAAAAAAACATGAATGAAACGTTCCTAATGGGCTTTGACAAGTGAGAACCATGAGTAGATGTCGACAGAATATCGTCGGCAGTCCTCCAAGGAGTGTCCCACGAAGGTAAATTGATCGGCAGAGATACGTGTAATCAAGAACAAGAAGACAACAGATGCACAATAGTTAGACATGTTCAGGCTATCGGTGTGACGTAATACCCTACTCATGTGGCCTATTGAATTATATTGGCTGTTGTACGATGTTGCATGTGATCAGATGCCTTAGGCTGGCCTAGGATCTGTATGGGGATGTCGACTAGGGAACTCCTGCCCCTCCTTATATGCTCTAGAGGGGTAGGGTTACAAAAAAAAGTATCATATTTGGTATTATACAATGTCTTATTGTAGCATTGCGGTGCACACATCGATCTTGTGGGCTGGGCCACCTCTGATGGTGCAGACCATGTCTTGTCTTATGGATACCGGGGGTCATATCCTCCACAGCTAGTCTCCGAGCGCCTTGTATCCTTTGAGCAACTCTGTCTTGAACAAGTTCGAGTACTTTGACGTGAAGCCGATTAGTTTAACCGGTGATCCGAGCAGTGAAAGTTGAAGCCGGCCAGTTTAATTGGTGACCTGGACGGTGAAAGTCGAAGCCGGCCAGTTTAACTGGTGACCTGGGCGGCAAAAGTCAATGGCGACCAGTTTAACTGGTTAGAATACTTCGGACTTAGCCAAGTAAGGCTTGCTAGAAGGATGCAAGGGGCTCAAGATAAAATTTAAAAATTCTTCCACTTAGAAGAAGTGTAGCCACTTAGACTCCGTCAATAAGGAGGGTAAATAAAAAATAAGCACTACATTCACCGTCAGGTAAAGTGTAGCCACTTAGTCCCCGAACCTGTTGGAAGATGAAGAATGAATCTTGTAGCAGTGTCAAATTAAAGAAGTCTGAAAGCTTGCCGACATCATCTGACATGCGTGTATCAAGACCCCAGACTTGCTGCCCAAGATCAGCACCCTGATCCGAACAACATGGAGTAGCTTGATAGCACACAGATGAGACGTAGCAAGATCCAACCACCAAGGGAGTCCCCAGCTTAGTTGGCGACGCTTGCACGAAGAATCCGAGCACCGAAAAGTCCACGGCTTAGCTGGTGACGCTTGCACGAAGAATCCGAGCACCAAGAAGTCCCCAGTGTAGCTAGTGATGAAGTCCATGCGATGAGCAGTCCAACCAACTGGTCGCCGAGCAGGGGTGAGCGCCGAGCAGTCCAACCAGTTGGTTGACAGTGAAGTCCGTATGATAGGTGGTCCGACCACCAAGGGAGTCCTTAGCTTAGCTGGAGACGCTTGCACGAAGAATCCGGACACCGAGGAGTCCCCAGCGTAGCTGACGATGAAGCGACGAACAATCCGAACGCCAAGGAGTCCCCAGCTTAGCTGGTAAGCCCCCAGCATAGCTGACGATGAAGCACGAGCGACGAACAGTCCGGTCAACTGGTTGGCGGTGAAGTAGAAGCGACCGACGAACAGTCCGATCAACTGGTCGGCGACAAAGTCCATGAACCTAGCGGTCCGACCAGTTGATCGGTGGAGAAGTCCGAACACCAGGTGGTCCGACCACCTAGACGATGATCCTGCAATACAAATATGTAGAACGGGTAGTACATGATGTAAAATATATGAACTCCGGAGAAGAATGAGCAATGGTGATAAAATAGCGTATGCAGCTCGACGATCAGTTGTTGTGAACACTTAGTGTTATTATGAAAAATATATTTATATTTAATATAAACCACCCGCCCAGTTAGTGTGTAGCTGAGTCTTCAGCCCTAGCTAGCCCGTTAACCATAACATGGAGTGCGGGCCCCGTGTGCGTGTAGGAAGAACAAAGCATCGCTAAGGAGCCGTTGCCGACCACCCATAACGCAGAGGGCAGACATTCGTGCACGTGTAGGGAGAAGTCGGAGACATGACCGTCTCTGGGGACATCCGAGTGTCAACATGACAGTTCGGGGGTTCGCCTTAGACTTAGTTGTATGTCATCTTTAAGATGGTATACATGAAAGAAAATCGTTTGGTGAAAAAACATGGAGAAAACAGCTCGGAGAAACATCATAGGGATATATGAAGGTTGGAGAATATTTAGAAAAATATTAAAGCGTGACTTAGCTTTAAACATAACGTCTGGTCGGCGACGTATGACGTTATCTGGTCGGCGTTGACGACGAGCACCCGTCGGGCGGTGAGTTTTCAATCTCTTCTGTTCTCGATGGCGGCGAGACCCACGAAGATAGTGGCGACCACTTTGTCGTGATCCTGGAAGGCGTTATTGTTGTCCCCAGGTGGTCGGCGAGGTTCTGGCCAACTTGATCGATGGGTGCGATCAGATCGTCATTGCTGACCAGCTTTCTCGAGTAGCGGGGCAGCTGGTGGCGAGCTGTTGGTGAAGGCGACCTCAGAGGTAGTTCCGAGATCGGATCTGCTATTGCAGGGGCTACGTGGCCAGCGCAGAATCGATCTGCACTGGATCGATGATCTCTCCGTCTCCGTCAGCATTGATGACCCATGAGATCGATCCGACCGTAAAGATCTGGGCGGGCCGTGGGAAGGACGAGGAGCATGCAAAACGTACCATCTTGTTCGTCATGGAAACAGCACGCACACCCCTATCTAGCGCGCCAACTGTCGACAGAATATCGTCGGCAGTTCTCCGAGGGGTGTCCTACGAAAGTAGATTAATTGACAGAGATGCGTATAATCAAGAACAAGAAGACAACAGAGACACAAGAGTTAGATATGTTCGGGCCGTCGGTGCGACGTAATACCCTACTCTTGTGGCCTGTTGGATTGTATTGGCTGTTGTACGATGTTGCGTGTGATCAGATGTCTTAGGCTAGGCCTAGGATCTGTATGGGGATATCGACTAGGGAACCCCTGCCCCTCTCTGAAGGGGTAGGGTTACAAGGAAATTATCATATTTAGTATTATACAATATTTTATTATAGTCTTACGGTACACGTATCGATCTTGTGGGCTGGACCATCTCTGATAGTGCGGTCCATGTTTGTCTTATGGATATCGGAGGTCATACCGACAGGTTACCCTCATGGTCATGGCAATGATCACAAGAGCTGAACCGACACACGCTAGCTAATAATTAGAACAATGTTGTTAGAGGCTGGAATGGAATGCATTACCTGAGCCGGCTCTGAACAGGTAGGGGATGTTCACAGCTCTCTCCGGATGGCCGGCACTGAGCTCAGATTCAGTTCTGCAGGAGCAGTAGTAGTAAACATGAAAGGCGAGACCACAATGGGCATGTTTGGGACAGCGGTCGTGGACCGCGCGGTGCGGTATAAGAATCGTGAGGGTCGAGCCGCGGTACAAGAAACTCGCGGTGCAGTTCATTTTTGCGATTCCTCTGCCGTGTGCGGTGGAAACAATCATCGTGACCGCAGGCTGTTTGGCGTGATTATTGGATTCTTTTCGCCGCTGCCGCAGGATACGCAGTCCCAAACACGCCCAATGAGGCGTTACGATTAAAATAAAATCGAACATGAGAACAAAAGTTGTTGGATTTAATCGTAGTTGTTGTTTACGGGCAGCAGATCTTTATACGGAGTGCTAATTAATTTGCTGTTCGATCAGTAGTATATATATCCTGCTGTCAATTGTCACCGTACTCTCTACTCTGACGGTGGCCAGTAGCGTGGCGTGTTTATACTACCTGACGTCGAGGTAGCGGTGGCCAGCCTGCTGCAGTTCGTACGCCACGCGCACCGGCACTGAACATAGTCGCACCGCCGCCGCCGCCGGCGCTGGTGACGGTGTGCCTGGGGAAAGAAACAGAAATCACCGGGAGTATCAGGGAATCCATCCATAGTCTATAATTAGGGGGTGTTTAGATCCCTTCCAGTTTGGAAAATGGACACTGTAGCACTTTCGTTTGTATTTGAAAAAAATTGTCCAATTATGGACTATTTAGGCTTAAAAGATTCGTCTCGTCAATTACGGGCAAACTGTGCAATTAGTTGTTCTTTTTACCTATATTTATTGCTCCATGCATGTGCCGCAAGATTCGATGTGACGGGGAATCTTGGAAAATTTTGGATTTTGGGTGGGATCTAAACACCCCCTTAATAACATAATATATGATCCGTCCACATGACAGGACACAACGTTGGCATGGCATGCATTATGGATCATAGATAGATGTAGATCCGATCCCAAGGCCGGGCGTGGGATGGATTATTTGTATTTTCAGGAGTTGGAGAATGGGAATCTCGATCGATCGCCGGAGTCGGAGAAGACGATCAGAGAAGAGACAGTCAGACAGAGAGGGTGATGACGCACCTGACGTTTACAAGGGAGCCGCCGGCCGTCCCCTTCTTGGCACTCGCCGCGGCGTCGAACCGGCAGAGAGCAGCTCCTGCAGCGCTGTGCCGCCACGGCCTACATACGGATCGTCGCACAAACGCAAGGGTGAGCAGCAGGGGCAGTGACGTCGCCTTCAACCAATCCTGTACAACAAGAACGCGTGCATAGCCCGTAGCCTACCTGCTGGCAAGGGATCGGAGGGCGGAAGAGAAGGCGCGGGCCAGGGTCGCTGCCATTGCTCGCTCGCCGCCGCCGGCCGGAGTCTCTGTTCCTTTTCGGTTCCTCTGATGCGTCTCTTGGGCGGATCGCGGAGGAAGCTATATGATTCAAAATATACAGTAAGAGTCTTAAAATCAGACTCCAACAGAGTATTTATATGGGAGATCTATTTTGACTTGTCTGTGATGCACAACCTAAATATGGGCATCCTCTCTCTTGAAAACTCATTTACAGCAAAGATTCTCTTTTAAGTCTTGTTGTTGGAAAATATACTAAATATATATTGAACTTTTTGCCTGTAGCGCTACCTAAAAGATGAATGAATCTTATATTTCTGATGTTATTGTTGGAGATAGACTAAGGCGTCTCTCTTGGTTTTCAAATGATAGCTAGACACTACTAGTAGACTTTTTTAAAACACTCGTGCGTCTTTAGTTCAGACGATGATGTGATCCTTTGATCTTGCTTCAAGATTAGATTGGTACATCTTGTGTCAATTCAAACTATAATTGTGTAATTGTCTTACTGTAGAAAGAAGAAAGTAAAAACCTTATTTAGTACAGCTTATTTGAAAAGCGCTTTCTAGATAAGCTGCACAAATAGAGTAAAAGCGACGATCAAAATAAGCTGGTCTGATCCAGCTTCTATTTTTTATATAAATAAAAGCGGTGGAAATAAACGTGATCAAAATAAGCTGCTAAAAAAACGTAACGTTTGACGTTGAATTCAGCTTATTTTGGTCATAAACATGCCGAAAGACTTCCTCTGGCGTACGTTTATCCAATCTAAGGGCAGTCCAATGATGCATTGATGATGGTTTCTATCCTCATTAAATAACTTGCCACGTAGGCAAAATGCTGACATGGCAACGTAATTAATGAAGAAAGAGAGCAAAAATCATAGAAATGGTTTCTTCATGAAGAAACCAGGTCTACTCTTGACCCAATGCACCAAGAAACCATGAAATCGTCATTGGGGAGAAACCACCAGTTTCTAGGGAGCTCGTGTCGCACTCCCATTGAAGAAAGAAGATAGAGTTGGGAGAGAGAAAGAGAAAATAATTATTACTCATAGAAACCATGGGTTGAAAAATAGTGCTTTTTTGGTGAGAAACTATCCGTTTCTTTTATTGGGAACTGCCCTAACCGCACGCACGCGTCATCTACGCAGGATCGGAAGAGAGAAAACGCACCGCTCACTCACTCAGCCTGTGATGGGTCCCACCTCCCCTCCTCCTCATCCTTTCATTCCCCATCCATTTCTTCCTTTCTCCTCTCTCTCCCTCCGATCTCGACGACCGAAGGCTCACCGAACGCCGACCCGTGCCCCGCCGATCTCGACGACCGGAGGCCCTCGCCGCCGGCGACACCCTCCCTTTCTCCAGCCGCCTGCCCCCGCCCTCCGCTCGGGGGCCGATGGAGGTGGCCTTCGACGCCTACTTCCGCGGCGTGGATCTAGACCGCGGCGACCGGATCAGCGGCCAGGAGGCCGTCACGCGGCTCCGTCGAATGGTCTCACGGCGGTGCCCTTAGGGCGGAGTCTGCGCGCGCACGGGCTAAGACGAAGCGGCGGTGCGGCTCCCTTTCTGTTCCGGCGGCGAGCTCGGGCAGGACCACCAGGGCCAAGGCGAGATCGTCGTCGACTTAAGGGTAGGTATTCTTATGCTTTGGATTGGGGATTGCTCGGGATTTTGGGGAATTATTGTTGCTAGGGTTCGGATTTGGGATAAACAGGGGCTTAGGGTTCTATTTGATTCGATTTCCCCTTGTGAGTTCTTACCCTGAAATGGATCCAGGGTCCTATGGGAGCTTAGATGCCTGCTGCTAGTCCTGCCTTGATCCATACTGTGCTCTATATGTTTAGCAAATTGCATCATATCCATGCTGTCACTTTTGTTAGGTAATCTGCTGCCTGAACTTGATCAGGTAGAAGGTAGTCATCATATCCACGCACACGCGTTGCCCGGGGCTACGACCAATGACCAAGCTGGGGCACAAGTGCGTCAGACGCCTTGCCTCCGCACGAGCATAGCTCAGCATGAGCAGGTATGGTACCCCCTCCCTCTCCTTTTTCTTTTGCTAAAAATCTGATAACTCCATGCGTACATAGTAGAATGAACGATTGATTTGATGGGGAATGCTTTGGATCAGCACAGATCTGGAATTGTAATGTGTAAAATTTGACTAGGGTTTCGTAAAATTTTACTAGGGATTCAGCTTATCAGGCTAATTGGAAAGCACCAAAAATACTTAGATAGTCTACTAGATGTCGATTGAATGTAGTAGGCAGAGCATTTTGTGGATTGTCTGTTGTGCCTTATAGCTTGATTAATTTGGTGGATCACAGAATATGTTTTTGAACCAAGTTTCAGATGAACAAATGATACTGTTTTTGCTGTATACACAACTGTATCATGTACTATTTTAGCGCAGCCTGAAGTTTATCAGTTGTTGAATTGTTCCATACTTATCTAGTCTAGTTTGTTGAATGACAAGTGCAATCGGCTGCAGAACCAAGTACTCGCAAGTTGCAACTCAGTATTGCAGTACGTAGTTAATGAATTAGATGAAGCTAGTCACAAGGTGTCCATGCTAGCTCATGCATGATTTGATTAATCAGTTGTCTCGCATTCTTTGTTTTTATTTTTACCTTGCTTTTCGGTTAATTAGTATGGCATTCTACTTGCTATCAGTTTTGGTTTACGTCACATAATAATTAAGTTACGTTAACACTTCTAGGGAGACTGCAAGTGCGGCATCACACCAGCAAGTGCGGGGCTGGCGAATCCCGTTGGCAAGTGCAGCACCAAAGCACTGCAACTGCAGGGTAGTAATGTGAGTGGCTTATCTCTGTTCAGCAATATCAGTTCGACAGGAAAGGCATTTTAGTGCAACTTTGCAGTTTCAGCAACACTATGTTCTTTTTTTGATGGGTTTCTCTACTGTCTTTTTCAGCAGCAACAGCTCGAGCTTGGCTTTTTCTATTGTGGGCGACAACAGTAGCTAGCAGCTGTTCAGCGACAAGTGTAGCAACAGCAAGGTATTAAATTGCGTGGCTTGAATTCTCAGGTGAAAAGTGTAGCTGCTAGTTTATCTCTTTAGGCTCTGTACATCACTAGCATAAGCAGTAATGATATAGTACTAGTTATTAGTTAGAGGCCCTATGCATCGACCCTATGTATGGATCTGCACATTCTTTTCTGATTGATGGATGAATTTATCTGTTTACTTGCGAATTTAGTTATACAATACTTGTTGCTATTGTTACTATTCCATTTCACTTTTGATTGCTTTCTTTAAACTAATTGCGATTAATACCAGAGAGAGGTGATGTACGTACGTATGTGCCCTGTACTATAGATCATGCAGAGCATTTTTTTTGTTTCTATAATAAGTATATCACTGCCGGTTTTAACCTACAACTACCATATTGAACTGGAAGCTTGATCAATGAGTGAGTCATCTGGGGGGGTTGTGGGTTGCAAATGACACAGACTCTATACTTGCTTTTTCAGAATACAAAAATTACCTATTTAAGAAGACATTATTGCCTAATGAATGACACTTAAATTGCCTAAGAAAATGCAGCTTCTTGCGGCCGGCTACTGCTATTTTGGCTGCAAAAGTAAACTAGACTACTGTGGGTATAACTGCAATAAGCTGCAGCCACAACCAAATAATTGTAGCCGAGCAGGCTGATTACCCATATTTTCTTCATGTGAGTTTCTGATTTCAAAGCATACATGGAAACACTGGATGTCGTACATGATTGAGCTAGTTGCCCTTTGTTGTGTTCTCATATTGTAGGCATTTTAACTGTAATGTTTTTGCTTCCTGCTATATACAAATGTAATGACATCAGCTCTTTTTTGTGCATGCATTTACAGGGATAGTTCTTCATACAATGCCTAGAGGGCAGAGGTTTCATGGAGTGTGTGCGCCAGCATCCAATGGCAGCAACGAGGTATGATCACACACACATAAAAGAGAAACATAACCATTTTCTTAGGCAAATTAAGTGTCATTTGTTAGGCAATTTAATTGTCATTTGTTAGGCAACAATGTGCTCCTAAGTAGGCAATTTAGCCTTTTGTTGCAAATCTGGAGGTAGCTCATTCAGATCTATATTTTTGACACCTATATGATGATTCCTTGCATGCAATTTAGCCTTTTGTTTACATGTATTTCTTTATAGGAATAGTCGTCTGTTTGTCTGTGCCGGGCTTCATCAATCGAAGATCAGTGGTATGCCCTTGGGCTTTATCAATTGAACAAGATCATTCCTATGCAGTCTGTGTTTCATTCCAACTGTTCGGAATGGATAATCATCGTCCTCGGCACCGCCTCCTTAGCCAGATGCCGGGCAAAGCTAAGGCGGGCGGAGCCACATTCCGGGTGGAGCTGCGGCTGCAAGCGGTGGGGTGATCTCTACCAGCGAGCATCAACATCCATGGTCCAGCGAAAAGGCGGATGATAGCACGCGAAGGTGAGCAATCCGGTGTCACCTTTTTTTTCCTAGCAGCCCCATGTTAGCACCTTTGTATTTTCTTTTTGGCAATTTAATTGAGGGCCTGGTGCAAGCGGTAGAGTCTTACCGCCTGTGACCGGAAGGTCCTGAGTTCGACTCGTGGTCTCCTCGCATTGCACAGGTGAGGCCGTGAGGGTAAGGCTTGCCACTGACACCCTTCCCCAGACCCCGCACAGAGCGGGAGCTCTCTGCACTGGGTACGTCTTTTTTTTTTAAGTGCCATTTGTTAGGCAACAATGTGCCCCTGAATAGGTAATTTAGCCTTTCCTTACTAGTCAAAAATGCCATCCGACTAGGACTACTAATCTGTGATTAGTTGCATTTTAGTTGGACGACTTGATAATAGTGGCAATGAATCAGAGGGGTGGGGGTGCGGGTGGGGCTGTGGAATGCAAATGAACATAGACACTATACTTGCTTTTTCAGAATACATAAATTGCCTATTTAGGAAGACATTGTTGCATAAGGAATGGCACTTAATTTGCTAGTACATTTTTCTTATCATGCAGTCCTAAATCATGTCTTTTATATATTGAACCATGTGCTACTTCTGATTAAAATTACATGTTTTGATTACGCAGCTGTGTAGTTCTCTTTGCCTCTAAAAATGAAGTTTTTCTAAATGATCTGTGTTTTTTGTTTTCAGATTTTGCACGAAGAGAAGCAATTTTGCTTTTTTGGATCAGAGTTGAATGATGTTTTTTTGCTCTAGTTTCATGTGCAGTGCTGTGGCGCATTATAAAACCTATTTTGCATAGAGAAAATTCCTTATTTGACACTGAAAAAACTTGTTGTTCCCAATTTAACACCCAAAGTTGAAATGTTCCTTATCCGACCTCGGCTGAAATTTACGTTCCCAGAATGGCACTACTGTCAGAATGGCCATGTAACGGTGTTAACTGAGACGCAAAAAGATGATTTTGCCCCTCCTTCAGCTTTTTAGTTTGGACACCTTCTCTCTTGTATAGGAATTATTGTTGGCCGGCACGGAGGTGTTTTAACGCCATCTTTTTTTTTTAATTTAACATGGTTGCTGTTCCTGGAGTACAAAAATGATTTGGTGTTTTTTTCTGACAATTTTTGCAGCATTTTTAGGCCATTTGTGCACCTTTTTTTGGACAATTTCTGCACCAATTATTTGGACAGAGTGCATAGATAAATTTTTGCAGCAATTATTTGCACCATGATAATAAGGCAAACAAAGTTGAAAGAACATCCACAATAACATGAGATCAACAACATCCAGCTAGCATATACACTAACATTCAGATTCACAAACCATCCGGGTTCACATCTAAACAACATAAATATGAGGTTCATATGCACGGTTCTCTTCACATAAATATTGAGACATACAGGTTCACATCCAAACCAAAAGACATGGCATTTCAGCTTCTCAGATTCACAAACTCAGTCTTCTTTTACTCCTTGTGCTCATTGCAGGACTTGCAGGCTGAACCATTTTGCTCCTTGTGCCCATTACAGGGCTATCAAGTACCAACTTCTTTTTTGGAGTCTTTTTAGAAATTACCTTCTTCCTTTTGCCCTTCCCCTTCTTAACACCTTCAGGTTCGCCAATTGAAAGTCCCTCGGGCTGATTTGAGCCACTTCGTGACCTATACAATTATTTAAAGAACATATGTAAAACTGTTATGCAAAAGAAGTCCAGATTTATTACAGCTACCTTTTGGAGCCTGCAGAGTTCGAGTTACCAAGTTTTCCCTTTTTGTTACTTGAAATTTCCATGCTTTGGCTACTAAAAATCAGAATTAGTATATTATACTTAGAGTTCAACATGAGCTTTCAGATTTAGAAGTACCTTTTTGAAGCTTCAGAACACAACTCAGCATGTTTTCTCTTTTTAGTAGTTGTAGCCTCCAAATTTTGACTACAGAAGTGTGAAGGACTATAATGAGTCATCATGCGATGCAATATAAATTCAGAACAATGAGAGATGAGGAAACATTGGTGGAAAGGACATAGAAGCTGCTGGAGCTTCATCTTTCAATGCCATAATGGAACTTTGATCAGATACAATTGCATTTTTTCTCCTTTTTGGTGGTCCTCTACATAAGAAATTACAAATTAAACATTTATTGATTGTACAAACTATGCATGAATGGAACCTGAAACATTGGCACGTACCTCACAGCTTTCATTGCTTCTGTCTTCTTTGCTTCCCTTTTTGCAGTTGTGCCAATGGTGGCCATAGTCTTTACATATAGGGCATTGGTGCTGCCCTTTCTTCCTTTTATTGTCACTACAGCCTTTGTGCCTCTCAGTTTTAGGCCTACCAGCAACAGTTTTCAGCAGTGGTGGATGCATGAAAAATTCATGCTCAGATTTAGGCCATTGAGACTTGTCAGGCAAAGCAGGAATTAGTGCACTATAAGCTGCTCTAAACTTCTCAATGGAGTAGTACAAATCAACATGTTTCTCAATAGGTTCATTAGTAAGTGAGGTAATAAATGCTAGTGCATGTTTGCAAGGAATGCCAGATACATCTCATTGTCTATAAGAACATGTCCTGTCAACCAAATTCACCACAAACCGAAAGCCACTACCACCAAATGCTGTCACTTCAGCCACATCTTCTAAGCACTCTGATACTTCCAAGGTCAATTCTCTGTTTTTCTCATTCAACATCTTAATTATGTGAGGCAAAATCAAGCCATCTAATTTCTTCCCAATTTTCCTTCTTTGGTTCCATTTCACCATAAGTAATTGTCTAAGCTTGTCCATGAAATCATCGAGATTCATAGCCTTAAGGTCCTTAATCCAATTGTTGAAGGACTCAGCCAAGTTGTTGGTCACATAGTCAACTTTACAAATGGTTCTGAATTGACTTCTTGTCCACAACTTCTTGTGACACTTTCTTAGGTAATTTGTTGCAGCAGGCTTTGCTTTCTCCATTTCAGTCCAATGTTTCTCAAACAAGTATGTGTTCCATGAGTAAGCTGCTGCCCAAAGGTGGTCATCAAAAACCTTCCCATGATACTTCTTCTTGAAATTGCTAACCAAGTGGAACATGCACTCCCTATGCTCTGCTTGAGGGGACACTTCAGCAACCCCTGCCATCACTGCCTGCCCTGCATCTGTGCTTATTGCTAATCCCCTTGGTGACCCAATAGCCTCCTTGAGCTTACTCATGAACCAGATCCAAGACTTACCACTACAGTCACTTTGTCTACTGTTGTAGAAGCATGTATTTTCCATGGACAGTTATCCAAGACCTTCCTTGAACAGTAACCCCTAAACCTCTGCTTTGAACTCTTCTGTGTGGCGAATTCAAATTCATGTTTGATTGCATGCTGACAAAGAGCCAACTTGAACTCGGCCATATTAGGATAAGTAGAGCCTGGTTCCATAGGAGGATCTTCTTCATCATAATCAACAATTGGGTGATGATTTACTTCTTCATTTCCCTGCTCAGGCTCTACTTCATCCTCTGAGTCATCCTCCAAATCAATGTCACACTGTAAGTCAGATTCCGAGTCATCCTCGAAATCATCTTCATCCTTAGCCACAACCTTTTCCTTCCCTCTATCAGAACACCCAACCACACTTAGAGCATTGACAGGTTTATTTTGCATGTAAATTGTCTCCTCATCAACACCGACATGTTCATTCATTGGATTTGGATTTCTTAGATAATCATCGTCACCTTGGACCCTGTTGCTGTCAGGTTGCTCTTCCCCATCAAAATCCCATTCAGTGATAGGCTCAAATGTTTCAGAGGGATCACAATAAATAATAAACATGTCTACAACCTTCTCCTTATTGTGCATATCAAACATGTACATCAAATCTTGGTCTGAATTTACTTTCGGAAAAGTTTTCAGAACATGATCATAGTACTGAATATGAGCAACTTCCAAATAACCTGGTGGATACTTGTCTACAATTGACTCAACGAAATCCATATAATTTGACAAGTCCGAATCGACAACCATATCAAAACTAAAACATTTGACATCCTTTCTAGCCTTTTTGCGATTGCCAAGCAATTTGATTTTCAGCAAATAACTGGTATTTGTATCCAGCCTGATATTTCACAACAATAGCAGCATGCATCAGATTTCAACTATCTATGTACAGGCGGTCTGTGTACTCCTAAACTGCTAATTGGATGGAACTCATGCAAGGACAAGGGACCTACTAATACATGGGCAACATTCCGTGTCTTTTTTAGAAATATCAGCATATGTGCACAACGTTTCCTTATAAATCAATCTCTCTTAAACCAGCTAAATAATTTTTCATATGAAAATTACTTCACTTATAGTTAGACTGTGCAAGCAAATCTTAGCAATTGAATGGTGAAATACATGCAAGGCTATGAGTTGTACTTCTATACACAACCGCTAATATTTCCAGATAGCCTTTTTCTTTGTCTTCTCAACGTATTTGTCCCCTAGGCTTCAAAACTACAGGTGTTTACATAGAACTAAAAAAAATAAAATCTTACAGTTGGGAGTAAACATTGTGCAAGGCAAAACAAAGTTCTAGAAAATCCAAATATTTCATCAGTCTTGGAAATTGGCAAAGCGCGAGAAGATTCAGATATGAGAGGCATACTGTAATAAAATTTAGCATTGACACGACATTTGATCGAGCACCTTGTACGCATAACAGATACTACTACAGGAGAAGGAAGCTAAGCTGCATCCGCTGACATGCTCAACATCTTCGGCAAGCAGTGCACAAGAAGATGGAAGGCAACGAACTCACCCTGTACAGCCGGCCGCAGTGCAGGCCGCCCCACCCGTGGTCGTGCCGGCGTCGCGCGGGGAGCCTGCCCCGGCCCTGCTAACGGCGGGGCCCGCCCTGGCCGTGCTGGGCTTGCGTAGGGAGCCCGCCCCGGCCTCGCATGCGGCTCTAGCCCCGCTCGTGTCGGCCTCGGCCTCTGATGCTCCGCCGCCGCCGTCGTCCATCCAATGCGGACGAAGCCAAACCTGATGAGATTTGAAGCCCTATCCCCTTCTCTTCTCTCTTTCTGTGTGAGCCAGGGGCATATTAGTCTTTTAACAGGTGGCCCTACACGTCAGTTAACCATACAGTAGGTCCAAAGTGACGGTAGTGTCATTTTGGGAACATAAATTTCAGCCGAGGTCGGATAAGGAACATTTCAACTTTGGGTGTTAAATTAGGAACAACAAGTTTTTTTAGTGTCAAATAAGGAATTTTCTCTTTTGCATATCAGGTTGATAAAATTTGTATAAACAGAAGATATGTGATCTGTATTTGTGCAGTTTTCATATAATTTTGTTGCTACATTTTTCTGTTGCACTATCGGAAAATCTTACATGGCCAGCTCGGTAGTAGACACCGCATCTCTCCCGTGGCAGCCCAGTGCACGTGCAAAAAGCAGCAGCAGCAGTTTCTGCCAGAAAAGGAAAGACAATAGTATACTGTTGTGGGGGTAGCCAAAAATGGAGCGGAACGAGAAGAAATGTTGTTGTTATGGAACTACTGGTGCTCAGACGTCTAAGACATATTAGAAATTAGAGTTCACCGAACGAGCACGTGGTCGTAGGATGGACGTTCTCATAGCATTGTGATTGGCAAGTACCCAACAAAAACTCACTCGTCGCGCTCCTCCCTCTCCCGCCGCTGACAGACACCACGGGTCACCTCCTTTCCTCCTCGGTTCAACAGCTAGCGCGTCCCCACCCTAGCACAACGTAGGCATGGATATATAGAGAGAGAGAAAAAAAAGAAAGTGCTTGCAACATGTAGAATCATCTCCTCGAACATCACAAATTACCCAGTGCAACATCACGAAAATCAACCTGCAACATCCACAAAGTCAGCCTACGAAACATCTCAAATACCCACGTGCAACATCAAACACTCATCTACTGCAACATCACAAAACCCACTTTACACCGAGTCTGCCATAAGACATGCAACATTGAAGATCCACTGTGGCAACATATCACTTAAACAACTGCAACATAAACCTCGGGTGAACCGTCCGACGGAATCAATGCCTCCGGACGTCCAACTGCGAGCATTACCGTTATTGTTAATTGTCTCTGTGTCATTTATATCATAATTTTTTGTCTTACAAAAGAAAGAATTGTTTATTGTTAATTTTCTTTGTGTGAACTTTGATCGTTAGATCTTCATCTGATGGCTCAGAGAAGTTGCCTGAACGGATGGTATTTTTCAGGCACCTAAAAAATAGCAAATCCTTTTTTAAAAATAATAATAAAATAAAATACTGTACTTCAGCAAGCGCTATACTATTGTATAGGTATGGATATGTACATACATTTGAACCTCGTCTAAATTCAAATTGGTAAATAGTATAATTTAAGTAGCATCACATTATGCGTGATACTACAAGTAGTGCCACTAAATTTTTTTATTGTGGTTTATATGTTTCAGTATTCCAACCGTGAAGAGGTATAATACATGTTTTTTTTTAAAAAAAACTTTATTTATGCTTATTCAGAACTTCTGGAAACATGAATTGATGTGGATATTGAATCATTACCCTTCTAGTTGAGACTTCCTCCATGTTATAATTTGAGCTGCATGAGTGCAAATTACAAGGTATTAAGGGAATCAAACTTTATTAGTACTTGTTCATTCATGTACTATGGGGGTGTTTGGGACTGCTCCACAAACTCCACAATGGAACAGCTCCATAAAACCTGGAGTTTGTGGAGCATCCCCTTTAGATGCTCTCACAACTCCACTATTTTTTCTCGAACAGAGTACGTGGAGCTAAAACTGTTTGGCTAAAAAATGTGGAGTGGAGCAGTCCCAAACACCCCTATATATCTGGTACAAATTGGAAACACCAGTACGTGCGTTGTTTAGTAAACAATAAATAATGTTTAATTAATGGCTAGGATCTATATTGTACCTTTTAGATACCTGAAAAGGCTCTAAAACCATGTATTTCTAAGACTTTACATAGGCAACCCCAACTTAAAGTATTTGATTGTTCGTACCTCCAAAAAAATCTTGGATCTAGAGATGGGGTGTGTTAAAAGTATTTTGATGAATCATTTTTTTTCCTGCTCCTTATTGGAATTTAGTTTTCTGTTAACCTACCTCGTCAAACCTTATAAAGCCTTCTAGGGTTATTTGTCCGACAACTCTTCTGTGTACAATGGTATCAGCAAAATCTCATGCTAGGTCATTAAAGAAATATGTATTACTTTCGTCCCAAAAGGATTGCAAGCCTAGTCTTTTACTACCTTCATCCCCTAAACAAAGCATTTTAGGTTTAGCAAATCGTCTTAATTTTGACTAAGTTATAGAAAATAACACAAACATATATGACTCCAAAAAACTATACTACGAAAATATAATGTAATACAGATATAAATTACACCTATTTAATAAGATAAATAGCAATACTAATTTTATATAAATTTGGTCAACTTTAAGATAGTTTGACTATGCTAAAACAGTATACCTTGTTGAATACAGACAATACTTGTTTAAACAGTTTACTTTTTGAATACAGACAATACTTGTTTAAACAATTTATAGTTCGGTAACTTTTTAAAAAGGTATTAATATTTATAACTCTAAATAGATATTTTTTAAAAAATATTCTGTTTTGACTTAGCGCTATGCTAGAGTTGTATCCTTTTCCAAAAATAGAGGCATTATAAACTAAATGACTACTGTTTTTTTGGACTCCTACTGGCACCATTAGGTGTCAAACATTGATTGACGTAATATAATATCTGTGATGATCAAACATTGTGCTTCTGGAACTTCATTTTATTTAAAGCCGATGTTTCGCTCGCATTTTGGGACGTTCCACATTATATTGGTAAAGTTTTTCCTTGAGGAGATTGACATGTTAGATGCTACTGTCAACTTCACGGACTCATGTTGGTTACAGTGGCGGAGCCAGGATTCCAAACTTGGGTATTCCTACTTCCACGTCGATAAAAAAATGAGTTGTTTTTAACTGCAATGAGTAAAAATACTACAAAATATGAGCCAATTTGAGAGGCTGTTTTTTACTGTTTTGGGCTTCAATGAGTGAAAATACTACAAAATATGGCATTATACATATACATATACAAGTATATACACATATATACATAGAAGTGTGCTAAAATAGTTGGGTATTCCTGGGAATATGGGGAATACCCTCTGTATCCGCCCATGGTTGGTTACCAACTTATAATCTGCTCTGATGGAGATGCGTTTTTTCTTGCAAATTTTAATTAAAAAAATAAGTATGTTTTTTTTATAAGGAAAAAAAGAAGTATGTTAAACTTCTTTTGGTATTGCTAAGCATTTTGTAAGACAATATGGTTCTGAGTCTCCTTAGGAATGGCTGGCTGAATACGTGAAAATGTAGAAATTGGCACATCCAGTTTTTCGTTTAAAAAAAACAGGTAATAATGTAAAAAACCCTATTTGTTGTGCTGCTACTCTGCTTTACTCTACATGCTCCATTTTCCAGCACTCTTATTCCAGAACTATGGAAGACATCAGACATATGTACAATCCTGGAGCAGAACAGGCTTTGACAGAACGCTGTGCTACTAGCTCCGACAACATGCATGATGCTGCCGAGGCAAGCTCAGATCGATCATTGGATTGTGGTAGGCAGCTCATTCTCCCTCCAAGTCGAGAATCCACCAGCGATGTCGGTCACAGCAGTGAAGCCCTGAAAAATATGGCCGCAATGGTTGGATTGCGATGAATTGCAGAAAGCCAAGAGCTAATTTGTGAGGAGGAGATGATGGAGATGGAGCTTACAGCAGAGCAGAGTTCAGTCGCCGCCATCAGAGACCTCTTGCCGCTTTGGCAGCCCTGGGAAGGAACAACAGGCGAGATTAATTTCCACTGAGTGTTAAGGAACCGACTCAAATGAGCGTATAATCTCTGAAATTTAGATTCATTCAGCAAACGTAGTTTATGTACAACGATGATCTCGTCGTCCTTTCCGAAGACCCTTGACACTTGCTCAAGAAAGTGAGTGTTTTTTGTCATTCCTGCACGTGCGTGACACAGAAAGTTCAGAAACATTCAGAACCGAACCAGCGCAAAGAATACACGTTGCTCAGCTTTGATGACGATACACGCAGCTGATGGAGACGGAGATGCTCACAAATCACAGAGTTGAACTGAAGTAGATAGCTCGAACGGGACAAGACATAACAGAACAGAGGAAGCAACGGCCGTGACAGAACAATGCTTTTGGGTTTTTGGCATGCAGGCATTTACCTGAGCCGGTTTTGTTCATGTAAGGGATGTTAACGGCTCCTTCCGGGTGGCCAGCGCTGAACTCGCCCTCCGTTCTACATACATACAGGATGGAAGCATCATCACATCAGATGAAAACAAGGAAATTAGAACGGGAACCACGAGCCTGCAAGAATTCTGATTTCTGAATCCCAGTTGAGCTAGCTAACATCAATCTTTTGCTCTCTGAATCTCTCAGTGAACTGGGAATGAAGTGGTGAATTGAACACACATTTCGATTCAGCAGCTAGCACTGAGATAGAATGAGGTGCCCAAGCCCACCAGGCCACCAGGGAGAGGCTAACTACTGAATCACAGAACACAACTGAATGAACTGTAAAAAAAAAATGTGTGCTCTCAACTACCATCAGATTCAGAACCCGACAGGTGAAACAGGGAGCGTGGCTGTGCTGTGCCGTCCGTACCTGACGTCGAGGTAGCGGTGTCCGGCCTGCTGCAGCTCGTAGGCGACGCGCACTGGCACGGACCGCGGCACCGAGGACGGGGACGGCACCGCCTCGGTGCCGCCGACGCCGGCGCACCTGACGCTAACGCTAACGCTAACGAGACGAGGCCCCGTCCACGTCTTGGTGTTGGTGTTGGCTTTGGCGGCGGGCGCGTGCACGTGCGCAGCCCTGGCCGTGGCCGCGAACCGAGCAGGAGCAGGAGCTCGCGCGGCGACACCGACGCTGCCGCGCCACAGGCTGCGAACGAACGGAGCGGAGCATGCATGCGGTTAGCTAACACGCGCGATGACGGTGAACATGCAGAGGGCGGTGAAGTGTGCTCTGTGCATGGTACCTGGTGCCGTTAGCAGGGAGCGGCTGGGCGAGGAGGAGGGAGACGCCGCTGGCCGAGGTCGCCATTGCTGCCTAGGTAGCTGCCCTCTCGGTCTTTGTCGCTTTCCGTGCTTTCTTCCTCCTCTCGGCTCTCGAGCTCACCGTCCGCGTCTTGTCTTGTCTGCAGCAGCCTGCAGCTGCAGGACTCACTGGACAGGAAAGTTTAAGCACTCTGCTACGACGTTACGCACAATACGGTAGCTGTTCTGCGTCCTTGGCATGGGGATCCAAAGTAATACTCAGTATATATAGTACACTGGGATAGAAGAAGTTTGCTTAATTACTTATTCCGAACCAACCTTGACCACGTGATTTGCACTTTCACTTGGCTTGCGGCAAGAACAAGAGTCTTTACTGTGTTTGCATCTGCATAATCACATCAATTTCTCCTTTTCCTTCTATGTTAACTAATATTGTTAATTGCGATTGGTTACTGGTTGGTGATTGTCCTATCATATTGCGACATTTGGGGAGGGAGGGTGGGAGGGTGGGAGGGAAGGAGAGAGTTGGCTGTTGGTAGGAACAAGGACCAAGGCTAGACCAGGGTGTCAGTGACTCACCAGGGGAGGGAGGGAGGGAGCAGGACGATATGGATGGGCGGGATGCGAAATGGATAACACGCGGTGTGGTGTGGACGTGTGTGGTGTGCGGCGGCGGCAGCTGATGACGAAGCGACAACGAACAAAGCTATCCGCAAACACATGAGCCTTACCAGAAGGTAGAGGGTCAGTCTGAGATTTGCTCTTGTTTTTCCTTTCCGGATAAGGAGGAGGAGATCATTTCCCTCCGCCACGGAGATTTCTCTTTTTTTTAAAAAAAAAGTTTTATTCTAATCTCAATATAAGTTATGCACTTAATCAAAATGTATTACTAATTAAGTCTCTGGCTTATGAAAGCTGGCACATAAAGAGTTCACAAGAAGTGACGACAACAAAAATCTATGCGGTAAGCCTGCTCGAAGACGGTCGTCTATGTTTTGTGAAGATCTCCATTGCTGCTGCCGTAGAATATGACTTACCCACTTTAACATTGGTTGACCGTGTTTCTTTTGTAAGATGGATCTGAAATGTGTTTAATAAATGAGAAGATGGTATCTTTTTGTCAAATAAAAACTAAATCATTTCATCTCAACGAATAGACCAGATAATTATGCTTGCTTCCACACAAACTTGAGAACGCAAGTTAGAATTATGATATACTTGTTGAAGCCAAGGACACAAAAAAAAAATAGTAGGACTTGTTGGTGGGCATAAACCAAAAGCAATTTCAAACACCCTCCAAACAAAGCGTGCTACAGGACAATAGAAAAAAGTTGTTGAGTAGTTTCTTTGGGTGTTGCAAAACCACAACTCTTGTAACTTCTGCTACATAGTCCGAACGATCAACATTGACTAATTGTAATAGATAACGATAGCCACTAATAGCAAATAAGCACTAAAATGAGTTCATAAAAATTCAAACGATTTCAGGCTAGGCACCATAAGATAGAGCATGATTTTAGAAAAAAACAAATGGACTAGTTTCATAATTTTTTGAGGTAAAACAAATTTTCTAAGGTTTAGCCAGATTTTGGGATTTTAAATTGCATTGTTTTTTCATGTAAAATATTTTGTTAATTTTTTAAAAAATATTTATATATTTTGTTTAGGTTTTTAAAAATATTTGTAGTCTGATTTACCTACTTTTAACTTAGTCTGGTTTACCTATTTTTGATGTGGCGGCAAATCAGCAAAATCGCCATCAAAATCATCCATGATGTAAAAATAAATGGTTTTAAAATTTGAGATGGTCAAAAAACTGATTTTGTAATTTAGGGAGAAAAAACAAAATCAAATGACCGCAATGGAGGTAGATTGAACTTTTTCCACGAAACGATGACAAGTTGACAGGACAACCATGCGAACCAGGTCGTAGGATCATTTAGGGGGTGTTTGGTTTGGGTTGCTAAACTTTAGTCTCTCCTAAATGGATTAGTCACTCTAGAGTTGGTAGAGAGGACTAAAGCCCTTTTAGTCTCATTTAGTCATAGTGTTTGATAAAAACTGACTAAATTGGACTAAATGAGACTAGATTTTGGAGTTCCTAGTTGAACCAAGTACCCCTTTACTGGGCCAACAAAAGCAAAAGGTTGTGCTCCATTAGACCCAATACAGTTTTCAAACTTTTTTTTTGGCATATTTGGCGACCCAATACAGTTTTCAAACTTTTTTTTTTTTGCATATTTGGCGGTTAATCGCTGGTGCCCTCTCATATACTAGTGGGCCACCGCGACTTTCGATGGTTGTCTCACTTTAATTACTACCGTAAATCCTCACTACCTTATTAGCACACAACAATTTTGTTAGTTAGAGGCAACAATACTTGATTGACACTAATTATTCAGCTTATTGGTTGGTTAGAGTCCATACATTCTGTGTGAATAAGTTAAATCTACTTTTAACTTTTACCAAAATTATAGTAAGTTTCCCCGTATTATGTTGACTCAAGAATTGTTCTTCGGACGACCCCAGCAGATAAGTCAATAGAATTTATTCAATAGTGATAGGATGACGACATCCATCCATCCGAACACGCTGTCTAAAAAAAACCCGCCTTGCACGCCACGCCACCACTGAAGCGCCTCTCACCGCGCGTAACCCATACGATGCCGCCGCCCCGACTCCATCTCACATGGCTCCTCCCTCCCCCTCGCTGCTCCGCCCATGTCCAGCCCGACCCCCTTTCCCTCATCGCCACCTTCAAACCTCTACGTCGAATGGAAGAAGAAGGACGAAAAATGCACGTTCCAAGCCTATATTTCAAGTGTTTAAGATGCTTCATAGGTATGTTGCAATTGTTTCATATGGATGTTGCAAAAGTAAATCTGGATGCTGCATTTGTTGCAATGGTTGTACACGTATGTTGTAAAGGTCTGTTCCCAATGTTTCATCTATGTTTTCGGACGTATGTTGCAAGTGTGTTTTATCTGGGTGTTTCATATGTTTCACATATACTCCCTCCGTTTCATTAGGATATAAGACATGCACGTATTTCAAAAATTAAACTATTATCTTTGACTAATAATTAGCCTAATAATATAAAAAATTTATAGTACAATAGTTAATTTGTGTTTACAAATGCTTTCTAATGATACTTTTGTTGTTGCCATAAATTATATATAACAGTATAAATTAACAGCTTAAGTATGATCTTGAAGACTGCACCAAGTCAAATCATGCCTTCTATCTCGAGATGGAAGGAGTATGTTGCAAATGTTTCATCCGGATGTTGCATATGTTTCACACATATATTGCAAGTGTTTCATCTGGATGTTGCATATGTTTTTGCAATGGCTACACACGTGTTTTCCTAGAGTTTCAGACGTATATTGTAAGTGTTTCAACTGTTTCAGACGTATGTTGCAAGTGTTTCGTATATATAGATGTTGCAAAAGTAGATCTGGTGTTGCACATGTTGCAGTGGGATCCATCTGCCGCATCCGCTTGGCAACCAGGTTCGATTGCGCTGGTCACTGAACTCTGGAAGTCCACACCCCCACCTCATGTCCTAGCTTCAGCGGTGAGCTCCCTGATCCTCCTATGTTGTTGGGAGGTTTGGAAACACCAACACGACGTCGTGTTCCGGAGCTTGGCACCTGATCAAAACCGGCTCATAGCCACCTACAGAGAGGCAGTCAGGCTCTGGAGCTGTCGCCTACCAAGGAAGCATGTTGTGCTAGCAGTTTGTTGGAGCTCGATCTTGAATATGTAATCCACCCCTCATCCTCTCTCTGAACTCTTTGTAATGGGATTGGCACCATGCCCTTCCAACCCCTGGCTTTGCTCGGTATCTGTGGAATATAAATTCAGGTGGGGGGACCTTGCTCCCTCCGGTGTTGACCTAAAAAAAACTCTTGGGCCCGCTTGCATGCGCGTGGGAGTGGAGGGGGCGCGAGCGGCAAGCACAAGAAACGGAGCGACGTGAGCCCCACGTGAAGCAACCATAGGCGTGTGGGCGGGCGCAACAACATGCCTACGCAGGGGCGTGGGTAGGCACAGCAAGCGCGAGCGTCCGGACGCTAGCCTTACCGGAATTTATTAGGTTCAAGGTAACTCCAAAGCACAAGCAAACTAGATGATTCAAACAAAGGTTTCAAATCCAACATGCATATTCATGTTTAGCAAAGTTCTTACGCCCTGTTCGTTTGGCTTATAAGCCATACTTTTTAGCCAATGAACAATATTTTTCTCTCACAACAAACCAAATCAGTCAATAGTACTTTCAGCCATGGCTTATCAGCCAAGCGAACAGGGCGTTAGTTTTCCGGTCCAATTGCTTTATTGACTCTTAATAAAGCTGCTTACAAGCATGTTTGCTGGTTAGTTTTTGGGCTGATAAGTCCGACTGATGCTGATTTGTTGTGAGAGGAAAACACTATTGACTAGCTAATAAGCTCTGGCTGAAACCTACGAGCGAACAGGCTGAACGAATATACTCTTTGCAGACATGCAGTGGTCTCCGCCTCTCCGGATGCAGTATCTTCACTGCTTTATTAAGGAAGTGTGCGGCCCACGGTCCATCTTCTTTTTTTTTTGAGGAGAGCCCACGGTCCATCTTACCAAACACAAGCGCATGCAGTGAAGCCCGCGAGCATGGCCCATATCGAGGAAACAAACACCTCTAGTCTGGAGCCCAATTTCGTTTTGGCAAGAGCCAAGACACATGCATCTTCGCTCCAATAAACGTTGGAAACAAGCCAATAAGCACAGGGCCACCAGACGATCTAGCACCTAGCGAGGAACATCCGGGTTGTATTTGTGTCCGCTGTGTACCCGTGGGGAGTCTGGGAAGATAAGGCCACGTTTAGTTCCCCAAATTCCTAAATTTGGCACTATACAAAAAGAAGATTCGCCATCACATCAAACTTACGGTACATGCATGGAGTACTAAATGTTGATGAAATCAAAGACTAATTGCACAGTTTGGTTGTACTTTGCGAGACGAACGTTTTGAGCCTAATTAGTCAACGATTGGATAATTATTACCAAATACAAACGAAATACTACAGTGCGCTACAGTACGCTGGGTTTCCGACGGCGCCGAATCCGGCCAGAACTAAACATGGCCTAAAAACGATATACTAGCCCTGCGTGGGCGGAAACCCCCACGCGGCCACGCCTAGTCGGCGCTGGCCTCAGCGCCGAACCATGCGCTGCCCTTGAGGGATTCGGTGAAGATCCTTGCATCCTGCTCCGACCGTGGAGAACAGAGATGCAACAGCCGAATAAGCCTAGCTTTGATGGATGCATAAGGTAATGTAGAAAAGGTGCTGTTGTTTGCGTGAAAAGGGAAAAGAATGGCAGAGTGCTCAGTTTATTTCTGTAATAAGCAAGCGGATACCACGTAAAATCCAAACTCTTTGGCGAACAATGGATTGGGCTGCAAGTCTCGTTTCCCAATCCATAACCCGCTCCTTTCTATCCCGTACTATTTTCATTTCCCTATTCTGCTGGATATCCAAACGCCACCTAAAGTTATTGCACGAGATACGATAATTGGCACCCCTTTTGTTATTGAGATGACGGCAAAAGATTTCCCGCAAATATTACTAGAAGAAGAAAAAATGCTAGTCCAACTTTTAGAAATAAAAAATGCTAGACCAAAAAAAAATTTCTTACAACTAAATGTGTTGGGGGAGCCCATACGGAGTATGGGCCAACTCCCCCTCGAAGAGGCCTGATGAAGGAATAATGGCGGAGGCTGTCCCTAAAACGGCGGAGGCTCTTTCCAAAACGGCGGAGCCTCTCCCCAAGACGGCGGAGGCCTAGCACAAGAACAATGGCGGTAGTTCTCCCCGAGATGGCGGAGGCTCTTCCCAAGACGGCGGAGGCCTAGCGCAAGGATAATGGCGGAGGTTCTCCCCGAGATGGCAGAGGCTCTCCCCAAGACGGCGGAGGCCTAGCGCAAGGATAATGGCGGAGGTTCTCCCCGAGATGGCAGAGGCTCTCCCCAAGATGGCGGAGGACTAGTACAAGGATGACGATGAGTTTCTCCCTGGGACGGCGGAGGCTCTCCTCGGGACAGCGGATGCCTAGTGCAGTGATCATGGCGAAGGTGTTCCCCGAGGCGTCGGAGGCCCACCAAGGTGTGGGACGATCAAGTCAGCAAGGCATACGCGAGGACAGTTGATGGGCCTCCAGTGGGCGTCGGCTTAGGCCCAAGGTGAAGACATCGCGAGACGGTGTGATGAGAACACCCCTGAGGTTAGACACTAGGGCTGGAATATTCCTGGAATGTACCGTAGTGGTTGAGGGGCACTGTTGTAAACTCTGTAAAGTGGTGGTTGAGCCCTATAAATAGGGAACACTTGTAACTGTAAAGGGGGAGGAAGCAATTATGAAACCCTAGTTCTTGTGACTCGGTACTTGATCCTCACTCTCTCCTTCAGGCAGAGCCTGAGCCAAAACCAGAGTCCGGAGCCTCGGCCCAAGTCGAAGGCCTCCGCCCCTTTCTTACTCCCACTCTGCCAAAGCCCACTGAATCCCTCGTTTAGCGACCTTTTGCCTGGAGCCTCTGACGGAGGATCTTGTCCGACAGGAGTGCGCTGCGTACAGGGACCTCCGCCCGTCTTAGGCGGAGGCCGGCCTCCGCCCATCTTAGGCGGAGACCCCAACCTAAGACGAAGACCCCAACCTAAGACGAAGACCTCCGCCCATCTCTCGCTCTTGTCAGAAACCGATGTTTCAACAAAATGTTGCATGATATGTGTCATCAACAACTCTAGGGCAAGAACAGACCCAACTTACTACTTACCACACGCCAAGCTAAATAACCACGACAATGTTATAAAAAAACCCACGACAAACCTCCATATAACATACCGACACTACTCACGCTTGGCCTTGGCCAAGGAACTCAGACATGAAAACTGACCACAACTCATGTCATGAAATAAGTCACCCTGAGCCCAAAACGGCACCCACGAGGCACACTTCAACACCTACCACAGCAAACCTATGGAAGAAAACACCGAGCTAGACTAAAATAATTGGCATCCATAAAATATGGACTTCTGTGAGATGAACAGTAAAGGAAGATAACCAGATGGTATGTCCTACAAAAAAAATATATCTTAGAAAAAGGGAAGTTTATTTCATCAAGCAAATGAAAAATATCCCGGTTTCAACATCGTGAGATGCTTGTGTCCGTAAATTATTACAAAGTTTTACTATGGGGTAGTAGACTCCGTCGTCCACGTAGCATTCACACCCATCAGAGCCGAACAAAACGGCTAAGATGAAGCAAAAGAAATTCATCATAAGCTTATGCTAAACCTCTATCGGTATGGCGAAGATGTCCATTGTGTGAAATTTCCAGATAGTAATAGATGTTTTGATAGAGGTACACCAAATACGTACAATATATAAATAACACACACGTCTTTAACAAAAGAAATAGCGCACTTTTTTTTTTTTTTTTTTTTTTTTTGCTTTTTTCCCCCCTTAACACCACACTACGTACACACAGTTTCTTCCGTAAGCATCATCAGGGTAATAATATACGTCTGTGTGAAAATGAGTTAACAGCCGTATCTTCCGTGAACCGATATCGATGGACCTTAATTGGGTTTACTCATGTTTGAATTTCCCTCGGATTCTGCTAGTCTCTCCTGGTCCAGCTGGCACGTCTGGCTCCGTTGACGACGACGGCAGACGGCCATTGACGCGGCGTCGACGGATTCCAGTGGGTGGAGGCAAGAAGTCAGTAGAGGAGGGGCTGACCGGCCGTGGTGGTGGTAGCGCTGCCGCGCTAGGGTTTGCTGGCAGTGGATTGAGCCTGTGCGAGCGAGCTGCAGCAGAAGTATTGAGAGGTGCGGGTGCTGTCGAGCGGCCGGAGCGGGCATCGGCGGTAGACGGGATCAGGGTTGTGGGCGGGCTGATGGACGCTGGGGGAAGTGCCGTGTTAGGGGATTGTGTGGGTGAGCTGGAGCCCGCGTCGTCGGTCAACGACGGGATCACGGTGGTGGGCGGGCTGCTTGATACTTGGGGCAGCAGGCCTATGGGTGGTTGTGACTGGGCTTCTTCTTCTGGAGTAATAATAATTGTGTGCACATTGCTATTTTGGATTGGTTGGTTTCTGGGCTGGTTTGGGCTGGCTGGTGCTGGTTTATTGTGAGAGAAAAACACTGTTGGCTGACTGGTTTGGGCTGGCTGAAACCAACAAGCGAACAGGCCGAACAGGATGTGGGTCACAGACCAAGCTACGCACCTGCTTCTGCTGCAGCTTCTCTTTCCACTCCCTGATCTCCGAGCCGAGTGCCAAATTCGGGGTCAACTCGAGGTGCTCGAGCTTCAGGTTCGTCATCGGGGACCTGACGCTCCTGTCGGACGACTTGCCGTCGTCACCGTGGATCCACTGCAGGATCGCCTCGAGCTCGTACGTGTGCCCATCGGCGGCGAAGTGAGGGTTCTCCATTACATCCCTAGTGATAGGGCATATGAAGTAGTTCGGCGGGCCGTCGTCATCCTGCCCGCTGGTAAGGATACCGGCATTATTCTTATGAGACAACTCCTTCCACACGTCCCCCACGAGGTCAGGGCGCTCCTCCCGGCTCATCTTGATGCACCGTAGGCCGACGTCCGCTAGCTGTTTGGCCAGCGCGATCGGCCAGTTCCCTGCAGTGGGATCGAGGACGGTGTGCAACTCCTCTTTTTCCATCGCGTCCTCGACCACCTTGGCGACGTCCTCCGGGGGCAACCCCGTCAGCAGCTGCAGGACGATGATTCCAAACGAATGCACGTCGTCTTGCGTGGTGGGCTTGCCGATGCCGTTGGATTGGGATATGCCGAAGGCCTCCACCTTGCATGCCAAGTTGGAGTCCAGGAGGACCTTGGACAGCTTCAGGTTTCCGTGCACTACCGGCTGCGGTTTGTTCGAGTGGAGGAAAGTCAGAGCCGTCCAAACCTCGCGCATGATCTTGGTGCGCACCTGCCATTTCAGTTGTGCCATTCTGCTTCTGCACTCGAGCCGGTCCTGGAGGCTGCCGTTGGGGAGGAACTCGTACACCAGGCCGAATACCTCCCTGCACACGCCAATCAGTGTAACAAGGTTTGGATGCCGCACTCGACCAAGGACAGCAACCTGCAATGCATGGTTTCACACACGTACGTAGTGTCAGCCATGATTTATTTGCCAACATGGTGATTATAAGGAATGAGCTGAGGATGGTACGCCGGATTTGCATCACCTTTCGGCTGAAGTCAGACTCCTCTTGCATGCTCTCCCGATGCAGCTTCTTTATAGCTACATCTGTGTTGCGTAGGCGACCTTTGTAGACGTTTCCTGATCCACCCTTACCGATAAGTCTGTTATCCAGGCAATTGATTGATTTTTCAATCTCATCTTCGGAGAACTCAGTGTTCACTGTTTCAGCAGGCAATGTCATTGCATTTTGTTGATCATTCTTCTCGTACAGGCCTCTGGCTTCAGTAACAGCTGCTACTGGCTCCTGGAGAAAGCATTCAAGTAGTATATGATTCTGGTTGGTTGAGGTTCAGGATTTGCAATCCCAATCGAATACTGGAGATAACTTACCATTTTAAGAGCATGAGAATCCACGGGTGGTGGTTGTATGGCAGGAACAGTTGCATTTGCTTCCCTGCGGTGTTCATAGCTAGGTGGCATTAGCTTTTAATTTTTTTTTTCTTTTTGCGATGCACTTCACTGACATTAATTCTTTTTGCAGAGATTTGAACACGACTATCGTAGAACGAGATGTTGATCTTTCAAAAAAAAAAAAAAGAACGAGATGTTGGCATTATGTGACTTGCGAGTCCTCCACAAAGCACACACCTAATATTGTACTCTGTAGATAGTGGAACTCAAAAAAAAATCGAGAAAACAGATGAAAACTACGTATCAGTTATAAACGCAAGGACTTGGACGCTCACTAAAACATTGAACAGTTTGATTCATACAATGTGGCGGTCAATGACGGGGCAATCTAACTTTTAGTGGTGTTTGGTTTCAAAACATTCTGAACAGAGTCATCCAACTAGAGGAATATTTTCCTCAGATGCTGGACAAGCTCATCCGACAAAATTAGCCGAGCTCATCTACCTTCTCTAATCTTGATCATTAATCAACAAATTAATGATAATTAGTATGTATACTGTTACTTTGTTGGTTACTTATCAGTTAGGGCAGTAGACGAGCAGTTGTTGGACAGATAATATCCGGCCCGGCTTTGCATGCGGCACGCGTCCAGGCACCGACGCCCAGGTAAATTAAATCATCTTATTTCTTTCTTAGTTTTTTTTTGGTTATGAACCCGAGTATCTGGAATAGGATTTGGGTAGGAAGCAGCAAGCAATTGGGAAGAATTTGAAGAGTTGGGCACTCCTAGTAAAAGGCGGGCGATGCCGCCCCTAACGCGCGGGACACCAGCGAAGACACACAAAGATGATCGAAGCATGGCCAAGCAGGAGGTGTTAGGAGTTCATCACGCCGCAAGCAAAACTCTTTACTATAACCTTGTTGCAAAGGCAAATACCATTTGTACCTTTGGATATTCGGGGAATATAGTTGCTGTAGCAAGGGCATTGTGTAATTTGCCAAACTGCCCCTCAACTCTCCTATAAATAAAGGAGCACCGTAACTGATAAGACAGGAAGCAATAGATAACAAAAACCGCGCTTCTTGTCCTTGTGTGTTGCGATTAGAGCTGTGTTCACTTCGGTCACCAACACTAGTGTTCTACGGCATGATTACTTGTCTCATTTTCCCTTAGATCAACAACACCTTAGCCTCAGATTTTAAAATTCATTGCTATCAAGCGAGAGCACAAAAATAGACTGGATCCGCCCTTGGTTCTTTCCAGAAAAAACGGATTACTTGTCTCATTTTCCCTTAGATCAACAACACCTTAGCTTCAGATTTTAAAATTCATTGCTATCAAGCGAGAGCACAAAAATAGACTGGATCCGCCCTTGGTTCTTTCCAGAAAAAACGGTTGTATATATATATATATATGGAAAAGAAAAACAACCGTTATATATATATATATATATATATATATATATATATATATATATATATATATATATATATAGCCAGCTATAGAGTAGTAGTTATATATATAGGGAGAGTATATTTAGTAGCCAGCTACAAAATAAGTTATTTTGTAGCCACCTCTATTTACGATAATTTTATATACTAATTTACGATAATGACAATACATATTTACGATAGTTGGGTTACTATAATACATGGGAATATTTACCATAACGTTATAGTAAACCACTCAGTAAGGAGTTACTATAATTTCGTAAATTAATATTGTAATTATCGTAACTCAAAGTGGCTACAGAATAAGTTATTTTGTAGCCAGCTATAGGGTAGTAGTTATATATATATATAAAAATAAAGGAGAGAATCATCTATAGCTTTTTCGTGAAGAATTATTCTATGCTTGTTGAGGGGCATCATGTACACACAATCTTCTTAATAAAAGTTGAGTGTTTGCACGATTAGTGTGTATGGTAATCTATCTTCTTTCCTTCTTATATTTGCATGTCTAGTTATGGTATTTTAGATTTAAATTCTTGTCAAGTTTGGGTATGTTTTGATCGATCCAAAACCCAGCTAGACCATCATGTTACTGATCTGAAGGGTGACTAGTTTGATTTCCTGAAGTTTTCTTTTCTTTTTCTTAATCTAAAAAATATGATTAATTAATTTTCATAACCTTCTGAGACAATCACCTTGAGGAAATTAATAGATCCTAATCTAGACATCCATTTGATGTGATTCTTGTGGGATTAGTTAAAGAAGTTTATCTAGTTTATTCTGCTAGAGTTTGAGGTCAATCGGAGTTGTGATTTTTAATCCACACCAGTTTTAGTAAGGATAAGGTGGTCTCTGAAAAAAAAAGTGCAATAATGTTTTGTGCTTAGGGGAAAGTGTGTGAATTTGCTTTCAGTTTTCAAAATCATTCACACCCTATGATTTCCTATCTTAGCCTGAATTGATCCTATAAAATCATTCCATTGTTATGAAGTTAATAATTGGAAATTGTATGTGGTCGTTAAGTATGGAGCCTTTAATGACCATGAACGACAACATCTTTTTTTGGTCATTAACAATTTTTAACGACCACATCTGCACTTTTAACGACAACATATTCTGTCGTCAATACCTTTTTCTTATAGTGTAGATAGCAAAGTTTAGGTTTATTTTACTGGAGCCTAGATTAAACTGGACTTCATCAAGGGTCAGCCTTAAATCCGTATCTCTTTGCCTTGGTAATGGATGAGGTTACCAGGAACATACAAGGGGATATCCCTTGATGTATGTTGTTCGCTGATGATGTAGTGTTAGTGGACGAAAGCCAGGCGGGAGTAAATATGAAACTAGAGTTATGGCGGCAAATCCTTGAGTCTAAATGTTTTAGATTGAGCAGAACTAAAATCGAATACATGAGATGCGACTTTGACAGAGTTGCACATGAGGAGGGAGATGTGAGTTTGGAAGGTCAAGTAGTGCCTAAGAAGGATACCTTTCAGTATCTAGGATCGATGCTACAGAGGGATGGAGATATTGATATAGACGTTAGCCATAGAATCAAAGCAGGATGGACTAAGTGGCGACAAGCTTTTGACATTCTCTGTGATAAGAGGGTTTCACAAAAGCTAAAATGCAAGTTCTATAGTAGAGCAGTGCTTTCAATCAAAAGAAAAAAAAAACCCGACTAGCAGAGGAGATAGAACATGACCACGTTGCATCATATTGTTACTGTACACTGCTGCTCTCTCTCGCCGCAGTCGTTGCATCGCTTCCTGCACCGCGTATGTACGATGCCTCGCGTTAAAATTTTTCTTCAGCGGCAAGATTCGGTTGCATGTTTGCGGTGGGACCTATGACCATAAAAAAATTTATTTGGATTCCTATCATTATAATTTTTGATGTCGGGAGAAACACCATTACTATTTACTTATTTTAAAGCATGCTGCTGCTCGCCATCGCCATCGACACGCTCAGCAAGGGAAGATGAGGAGAGGAGGAAGAAGAAGATGACATGTGGGATCCGCGTGTCAGTGACAGAGGAGAGAGGCTGCGATGAAGTATACGTCTTCGTATACGTCTGCAGCTGGATTCAGGCCGTGTCCATACGTATTCTATGTCATATTTGTGGGAAATGAAAAATTATAATGACATGCTTCAAAATAGACAAATAATAATGACGTTTCTCCAAACATCAAAAGTTATAATAATGACATGAATCCAAATAAACCTTAAAAAAAAGTACTTTTTCTCCTCACCGAGTGGACTTTGTAGCCTCTGCCCGGTTCTCGCAGGTTCCTCGCAAGCGCTTGGTTACCCGTATCAGAGTCAGAACCTGGCTCCCCATGCATAAGGGCCTGTTCGGTTCCTGGGAACCGTGGCCTGGATCCGTTCCGTGGCCTGGGTCCGTTCCGGTCAGGAACACTTATCTACAACTCTCAACTAGGAATGGTTCCTAACCGGAATGACCCTGGACGAACGAGCCCTAAGGTAGCGCAGAGCCTGACTCCCTGGATATATATTTTATTTACAACAAAGTTTTTTATTGATGCTATTAACATATGATTAGTATATATTAAGTGATATTAGTGTATTTTAAAGTAAATTAAGATATTAAAAGTAAAATATGATCTAGTAGAGTGCAATTAATAAACTAATTCCTGTGAAATTTCTATATAATTCCTGCAAAATTTCTGCGTTCCAAAGGGGGTCTAAATATTATAAGATCTCTTGTTTTTCTATTTTTATTTCATATGGTCCGACTTCACGCAGGCAACCAAACACCATCTCTTCTCAGCCATACTATAGACATGTACTCCCTCTGTCCTTTTTTAAGTGTCGCTATGCTATTTGTGTTGGTCAAACTTTCTTAAGTTAAACCAGGTTTATATAAAATATTAGCAATATTTATATCTTTAAATAAGTTTATTATAAAAATAAATTTAATGATATATCTAATGATACTACTTATATACCATAAATATTAATATTATATATATATATATATAGTTAAAGTTGAGTACGTTTGACTTCTCAGAGATAACGCTAGAAAGCAACGGAGGAAGTAGACCAGCATACAAGAACAGCTTGCATCTCTATAGCATGTCCAGCAAAACCTGGTTCCCAGGTGCGAGCCAGGCTTTCCTCACCAACAAACCAAACACGCTAAGGGCAGTTTCAATGGTGCATTGATGACAGTTTATATCCTCATTAAATGACTCGTCACGTAGGCAAAACGCTGACATAGCAACGTAATTAATGAAGAAAGAGAGCAAAAATCATAGAAATGGTTTCTTCATGAAGAAATCAGGTCTACTCTTGACCCAATGCACCAAAAAACCATGAAATCGTCATTGGGGAGAAACCACCCGTTTCTAGGGAGCTCGTGTCGCACTCCCATTGGAGGAAGAAGATACACTACTGGACTCAGTGAATTTGCCGAGTGCCAGGGGCACTCGGCAAAGCCCAATTTGCACTCGGCAAAGGCTTTGCCGAGTGCTGCACTCGGCAAAGAGCACTCGGCAAAAAAAGAGTCGGCAAAGACGTCTTTGCCGAGTGTCTTTTGTCGGGCACTCGGCAAAGCCTTTGCCGAGTGCCGACACTCGGCAAAGTTGGAACCGAAAAAAAAGCCGAAAAAAATGGGAATTTTTATCCAAAAAAAATGAATTTTTTTTTAATTGGTGGAGGCCCCCACCGGTCAGCGCCCATCCATCTCCGGCTTTTTTCGCGTAAATTTCACGGCTACGCGGCCGACGGGATTCGAACCCAAGACCTCCCGCTGCGCACAAACCTCCTCTACCACTACACCACACTATCACTTGTGTCTAGATTCCATTTTAGTTCCCAATATATTATACTAAACCGAGTGTAAATTGCTTATTTGAGACCCTAAATGAATTCAAATCAAAAAGTGGTCAACTACAAAGTTTCATAACTTTTTGAGATCTACAATTTTCATTTAGTAAGTTTTTCCATCCGAGGTCGTTTGAAAAATTTGAATTTTAAATTTGAGAGATTCAAACGTAGTTTTGCATGATAAGATGATTTCAAATCAAAAAGTTGTCAACTACATAGTTTCATAACTTTTGGAGATCTACAATTTTCATTTAGGAAGTTTTTTCATCCGAGGTCGTTTGAAAAATTCAAATTTTAAAATTTTCAAATTCAAACGTCGTTTTTGCATGAAAAATGATTTCAAATCAAGATGTTGCCAACTACAAAATTTCATAACTTCTCAAGATCTACAAAGTTTATTTTGGTCATTTGTTCATCCGACATAGTGGTAGTAACATTGTTCACAAATCATATATATCTCTCTTCTATTTTCATGAAATTAATATGAGAGATGTATATTTTATGAACAACGTTATTGTCGCTTTGTCAAATGAAGAAATGACCAAAATAAACTTTGTAGATCTTGAGAAGTTATACAACTTTGTAGTTGAAAAGTTTTTCATTTGAATTCATTTAGGGCCTCAAAAATTGATTCGAAAAACTGATTTGCCGAGGGCCAAAAAAATGCACACGGCAAAATACCTCTTTGCCGAGTGCCAAAATATAGGCACTCGGCAAAATACGGCTTTGCCGAGTGCTAGAAAAAAGGCACTTGGCAAACTGAGAGTAAATTGCTTGTTTGAGGCCCTAAATGAATTCAAATCAAAAAGTGGTCAACTACAAAGTTTCATAACTTTTTGAGATCTACAATTTTCATTTAGTAAGTTTTTCCATCCGAGGTCGTTTGAAAAATTTGAATTTTAAATTTGAGAGATTCAAACATAGTTTTGCATGATAAGATGATTTCAAATCAAAAAGTTGTCAACTACATAGTTTCATAACTTTTGGAGATCTACAATTTTCATTTAGGAAGTTTTTTCATCCGAGGTCGTTTGAAAAATTCAAATTTTAAAATTTTCAAATTCAAACGTCGTTTTTGCATGAAAAATGATTTCAAATCAAAATGTTGCCAACTACAAAATTTCATAACTTATCAAGATCTATAAAGTTTATTTTGGTCATTTGTTCATCCGACGTAGTGGTAGTAACATTGTTCACAAATCTTATATATATATCTTCTACTTTCATGAAATTAATATGAGAGATATGAGATATGTAGATTTTATGAACAACGTTATTGTCGCTTTGTCAAATGAAGAAATGACCAAAATAAACTTTGTAGATCTTGAGAAGTTATACAACTTTGTAGTTGAAAAGTTTTTCATTTGAATTCATTTAGGGCCTCAAAAATTGCTTCGAAAAAATGATTTGCCGAGGGCAAAAAAAAAATGCACACGGCAAAAAGCTTCTTTGCCGAGTGCCAGAAAAAAATACTTGGCAAAGACGTATTTTGCCGTGTGTTTTTGTTTGCCGAGTGTATTTTATTTGGCACTCGGCAAACACGGTATTTGCCGAGTGCCCGATAAAATACACTCGGCAAAGCCTCGGCACTCGGCAAATCGCCGGTTTCCGGTAGTGATAGAGTTGGGAGAGAGAAAGAGAAAATAATTATTACTTATAGAAACCACGGATTGGAAAGCAGTACTTTTTTAGTGTGGTATCCTACATTATAGAAACAACTAGTTTTTTTCATTGGGACCGCCCTGATAGACTTTCAAACTTGCACTGATTCTTTCTCTCTCCAGGATGAATCGGCTTGCTCCAGCAGTACAAGTCGATTCATGAAACTCCACCTATGATGATGCATCGTTTTGAGAAAAGCCACCGGATAAGAAGATGCTAGCATATGACCATACAGGGACCTCTTCCATGCTTTTATGTACGGAAAAGAAATATTCACTGTTAAATTTAATTTAAACCATTGAGTTTGCGACTAACTCTCAAATTCTTACGCTAGTCATATTTTCTGCGTTCAAAATACCTATTTCTATAAAATTACTGTATTTTTCAATCCTATGTTTAACACCTCCATTCATTTAATATTCCTCTGTTTTCTTCCATTTGTACGTTTTTCATTCCTTTATTCCCACTAGAAGAATGATTGACCCTCCCCCCTACGGAACTTGGCCTTACAACCTGCAGTTCTTTTGTAAGTTGTCTTGAAAATGTAAAATATCTAAATTTCTCGTTGCAAACCAATATTTTAAATAGCCGGATATAGCATCCGCTATAGCCAGATTTAGCGGCTTGGCAAGGCTGAAGCTAGGAGAGTTGCCTTTTAAATGCTAGTAGCGGTGATTAGCGTGCTAAATAGGCTAAACTAGATCAATTTAGCATCAGAATGCAGTACTCCTTCTATTTCAAATTATAAGTTGTTCTGTCGTTTCTAGATTCATAGCTTTTACTATACATCTAGACATACGTTATGTGTAACTGCATAGCAAAAGCTATGTACCTAGAAAAGACAGAACGACTTATAATTTGAAACGGAGGGAGTACCTAGCAGACCGGTGGACCAAAATCAGAGTCATGTGATGGCCCCAACCCTAGCCATTCTCTGACACCCGGTTTTAAAGGCAAAACTGAATGCAAATCACATGTATGCCATGATCAGCTTATTCATACATGTGACGACATCAACAGTGATACATTGTGGTGTTTATTACAAAAGTGATAACTTTATTTAAAAAGGACCCAGGGATCTAAAAGAAAATTACATCACAGAACTTCAACAGAGCGGGCATAGGTAGCCGACCGGGGGTACACCAACGTAGCTCAAACCCCGTTTTCGTGTAGCTCCAAGTCTAAACAGCTGGGTGGGATAGTGAAAGCATCTAGGCGCCTATTTGCGTTTTGGTAATTAATAACATCTGTGGACTAATATTTCACATGAGAAATGAAAGGCAAAAGGTTGGTCCACATGGAGGCTTTTACCGGCATGAAGGTCATGGTGGAGATGATAAGGAATCATGTTGACAAGCCTTAAGACAAAGGCTACCGGTGAAAGGCCCTAATTTGGTTTTGGTAATTGAGTGACAATTTAGGTGGACTAATATGTGTTTGATGTGAGATACACGGGTGACTAGTCCACAGGTACACTAGTATGAGCAACACTTAAAGCCATGATGGAGAAGTGGCTTAGTTATGTTGCAAGTGCTCAACTACGAATGACTCGACCAAAATTCCGCGCGTTCGAGGCGAGCGATGTTCGAGGCCATTAATGACTAGTACGTCTGCAGGGCAAGGGTCCGACAAGAGCGCAGAAAAGAGTACGGGGAGACATGGGTCACGACCGGCATGAACCACGGGCGAACGCGGAGCATGAAGTCACAGTGCAGAAATAACTCCAGAACAGGACGAGTCAGTCGTGCACAATACGACACGCGTGACCTATGGATGGCGTATCTGCAAGCAATACGGGCACTACAATGCACAAACAGGATATGCATAAATGCACGTCCTATACGTCCTTCCACTGTTGCCAACATATAGGGCAACCGTTCTCAGATTATTGACACATTGTTCTCTCCCTGTAACTAGTTGATACTATCGGACTATGCTCGGGGTCAGTGTACCTGCAGCAAACTTGAGTAAGCCTACCTAAGTCAGTAGAGTGCTATCTATCCTGGATACATAACCATAGTAATAGGGCTACTTATATAACTTCGCATAAAGACATCCTATTCTTTGAAAAGAATTTGTTGTCAAATTTTATTTTAGAAAAGGTTTCAAAGCTTTATTTCCTCATTTATGCTCTGATACCACCTGTGGCAGAACCGCCTAATCTAATGCCTCCTAGGAGTACTCGTCTTCTATTAGACACTAAGCACTCAAGGGATGACATCAAATCACGCGGTTCCATCAGGCACACCCTAGGGGAGAACCTGAAAATCTATATTTTTTTATCAGGATCACAAATGAGAGAATAAAACTTACATCATTCTTAACCATTTCTTACATCACTTTTAATACAATATCAGAGTATAATATTTGTTGTTATAACAGCAGAATGTAATCATAATATTAGAGTTATGAATAATTTAATTGAATAGCGGAATATAAACATGTGAACAGAGTGACAACAGAATTAAACATCTATTTATGACATGATGGAATCTTGATATATAAACTACGACAACAGATTATAAAACTTCTATTTAATAAAATATTTGGTGAGAGTTATAAGTAAAAACTATAATCGCAGCGTAAAGAAATCCTCTCTGAGCCCACTAGGAGGAATCCACACACAAGAGTCAGCTCTAGCATCCACTTGTCACCTGCAACAGGGAAAAATAAAACCCTAAGTACTCAATTGTACTCAGCAAGACTTACCCGACATGAGGAAAAAAAGACTCTAAGGATATGCAAGGCTATCTGGCTTGTGGGTTTATTGCATCTGCAGGTAGCATTACTAAGCGTGCGTCCTTATATTCAATTCTTATTAGCAGTCATGTTAGTTCATTAACTAACCATTCTATGTAAACACATGTGCTACTTTCAAGCAGGTGGTAAGCAATCAGATTTTCTTTTACCATCTTTCATCTTCCAGTTCTTATTTCGGTGCTAGACCATAGATAAGCCGTACCGGATCGTCCGACGATTTGCGAATCAATGCCCCTAGTTGGGTACCCCAAAAACACACACCCCGCTTGTACCCCGAGCACAAGCAGGACGAACCCATTAACCTCCTGTCACGGGGTCCAGGTCCCCGTCCAAACTGGGACTCCAAGCCCCGCCCCTGAGTCCTGGACTCAGTGCGGTGCAAGGACCTCCTACCCAAAAATCACCCTGACAGTCGGTCCAAAAAGAGCCAAAACCCATGACAAGAGAGTAACAAGTCTTCCCAGTACTCATATCCAAGTATGTGCTCGGGATAATAAGTCTGTGACTTGCCTAGAGTCCAATGCAACGGCCAGTCCTTAACCGACATAGACAGGGAAAACAGTGTAACCAAGCTATGTCCCGTTGGCCACAGGACACAACCTCTTACACCCACCAATACCCAAACCATATCCCTGCCCAGTCACCATTTTTCCTTTCCACCATTTATATTTTCCAAGTGATAATAATACAGTAATATATTACCTATCTCTCGTGAGTGACAGACAATCACTCGACTTCTATCGGAGTCCTGTAGCATAGCAATCTGCACGATCCTATCATACTAGTAAGACTCATAGGATAAAAATATATATATGCAAGTGGGTTTCATTCAACTCCTTAAAACTTAATGCATAAATATAATTTAAAGTGTAGAAAAGTGTGGGACCGGGGGTACGCATGCGCTCGTGCGGAGGAGGGTCGGCACCGGACGACGTGGCCCCGAGGGGCGCTATGGGGGGGGGGGAAGCACGGCGACTGTGCTCCTGGCTCGAGCGGCTACAGAGCTACGTGTGGTGAAGCCATACCGGCGCGGATGGCGGCGGCGGTGCTGCGAGGTTTGGGCGCGCGACGCAGGGAGGGAAAAAGGAGGGGCGGTGCTACGGGCCATGTGCACGAGAGAGAGAGAGGGGAATGAGCCGACGATGGGCGGGCAAGAGCTGGGGCCTCCCTTCGACAGCAGAAATAGAAAAGGAAGGAGGAAAACAACTCGAGGGTTTGGCCAACTTCATTAATGCAGGGACAGCACGACGTGCTTCGGCAGCTTTGCAGAGCGACGAGACGATGTGAGCAGCAGGCTGGCCATCTTTCCTAAAGGCAAAAGACAACGGTAGCGCGGCAGCAACAAAGATGCTTGCACATGGCGCCGGGCGAAGGACAACAGTGGCATGGATGAGACGGCTCAAAACTGGCGGGACACGAAGGTGGCCAGCTCAGCAAAACATCCGGTACAGCGCTCCCGCACAAGGACGCGAGGGAGCATGCTGCGGCCGAACACAAGGGCGTCGCGTGGCTCTGCCGGCCGTGGCAGGGTAGGTGAAACGAGCGGCTACGAACGCGCAACAACATTTGTTTACCAAAATCCAAGTTGCACTTTCATCTACTCGACTTGTACTTCAATTCTTATTAAAACCCCAAACACACGTTCTATATTATTGTTGCTTTATAAAAATCACTTTTCAAGTTGACTATTATTTATCAACACAAGCTACGAACGATTTTTCCATTTTCGTTCCTTTTCAAACTAATTTTGAAACTAACAAACATCACAACAATACTCGAAACAAACATACTAACACACTCACGACGTTTTTACCTTGCTAATGGCATAATTTTTCTACCCACATTATATATCATTTTAGCTCTCAAATATTCATTTTCCAAGCCGACTATATATATATTTTCAAACACGGCTAAAGCACTGAAATTTGTTACTCGATATTTTAAATGCAACAAAAATCATGCTTCGAATTTTTACTTAAGTACTATATACCAGTCGTATCGTATTTTTGTTTATAAAATTTGTTTTTCATGCTTAATCAAATAAACAAGCCATTCGCCCTTTTATTTGCTATCAGACATTTTTAAGCACTAGTCCATACGTCATACTAACTCATAGAAACAAAACATATAGGAACTAATTAACCCATTGTACAATATAATTCGCCAGAAATGACACTTTTAAACATAAGTTAAATTTTTAAATCCAAGAAAATGGTTTCAGTAAATCCTCTTAGGTCTAAATCCCGATGCTAAGCAAGCTCGTAACACCAGAGGTGTTACACTAGCCTTCACACCGATCAGACGAGAATACCAACCGCTGAATGTAGCCACCTCCGAAGATAGAATCCCAACAAGCGCAAAACTAAACGATGGCCCAAGAATACCAGGCGGTGAAAATATCTACCCTGAAAGCGATAACATGTACGTCCACCCTCCCCCCTTATATAGCCTTCGAGCGGGCGGTCCAACTCCTGTCGCCCAACGATCAAATCCCATCGAAACCGCGTAAGTTACAGTACACCGAGAACTCCAATCGACGGACGACACGTCAAAAGCATAGGTCAGACACAAACGAGCCCCCGGGGGAGGGAGGAACCCCTCGGAGCCTAAGCCCTTCAAGAAGGCTCGAGTATCAAGTCTCACCTGCGTCAAACCAGACCCTCGAAGGGGGAACTATTGGGGAACGAGGGCTCAAGCCCGAAGGTTCTCCGAGCTAACGCTAACATTGATTGTTGAAGATCATCGTGACTGCAGGAATAGCAAATAGACAGGGACCTTCAGCGAAGGCCTGGACTCACGATAGGTCGTCAGGATGCCAAAGGCCTAGAGGCGGGAGGCGAAGGCCAGCGTAAGGAGGATGATTCAGGCGAAGACCCTAGAGGCTAGAGGGCGACATCGCCGGAATCAAGCGCCTATGGAGCCCGAGGAGGGCCCTGATGGGCCTTGGCTTGACTCAACAAGGGCCCGACAAGCAAGGCGGTGGCTCGAAGGAAAGTCTTAGATACCCTCGGAAGGGGAAGAGATGTGTAAGGAATATTTGAGAATATGCCATAACTAGCACTGGGCAATAATGTAAAAGTGCATACATGTAATGTTGTCCTATAAAAGGGGGACTCGATCCCCAATAAAGCAGACCATTAGCTAAGCTCAAAACACTAGAGATGATTTGCCTCGGTAATCATGTTGAACTTTCATGACCCACCTTTGGCCTCTGTCGAAGGTCTCGGCTCACATGAGTCAGCCAGCTCCATGCCTGACATTCGCACTTGCAGGGAAGGTTATCCCAACAACGTCGAGTGGGGGAATGGATCTTACCTTGGACTCCAGCATGGGGAGCGTTTGAATCACCGGTGGCCGTGAGCTTGAAGCAGGTCGCGGTGCCGTCCGAAGGTGACGTCGGGGTTCCTGCCCCGATGGGTCCACAAGGCAGGCATGTACCTTGGCTGCGGCAGTCAAGCACGGCGGCGTGCGTAGCTCGGTGCCGGCATAGCAAGTACTACACACCCGCCAGGAAGGCAAGGCAATCCTAGCAGGGAGGAAGATCTAAGGTTGAAGAGGACCACCTTTGGAGATGTACCTTGATAGGACCATGGAAGCCTAGCCGGGAGGAGGGATGGCAGTCTGGCGGCTTCAGTCCACAAGCCAGCTCGAGGTACAACGGTATCGATAGATAATGATGGGGATGGTTGCTCCATGGAGTGAACTGGACGTGACCCACTGAACCATATGCCTTGTTTGGACGTAGTGGAATTCACATCAATCCATATTTACTCTAATACATGTGGATTGAGGTGAATCCGATGACGTCCAAACAAACAAGGGCTAACATGGAGCACCGATCCATCCATATATGTTATCCTATTTGTATCTAGTGCTCCAATGGATCAGGTGGGTCGATCCATCGATTTTTTCTTATTTTTAACACTTTTTGTAAACTAATTTTAAACCTAACACTGTTTTTTTTCAAAACTAACACTTTTGGCCGCGCCTATTGCCATGGCGCTGCGAAATGCCTGTGCTGTGCCATGTATGGTGGCATGGTGGGAGGATAACGTGGCGACGACTAGGGCTATTGACCGGTGACGTGGTAGCGTCTGCCGCGCCACCAATCTTGGCGCAGCAGTGACGTGCCCTGATTGGTGGCACGATAGAGCCGGATAAAAGGCTCGCAGCCTAGTCTCGCCTGCCTACCACGCCCATCGTGCATTCGCTCTGTCTGTCCACCATGTCCACCCGCCTGGCCGCCGCGCCGCGCCCTCCCACCACTCCCAAGTGCTGTCGACGCCCGACCCTCCGTTGCCGCCTCCCTCCCTCCCTTCCCTTCCATTCCTCGGCCGCCTCCCTCCCTCCTCAGCCTTGTTCAAGGTAATAACGCACTTTTTATTTTTGTTTGAATGGTGGATTGAAATATTATGAATGGGAGTTAAGGTTAGGAGGAAAATTATGTTTGGGAACTATGGGCTATGGTTTGGAGGAAGATATTAGTTTGATTTTATCAATGTTAAGGTTAATTATTTAGTTAGAAGTATGTTTACCATGTATATTTTTGTTGCTATAAGTGTTGGTTATATTATTTGAGTTGCAATGCAAATGATTATATTTTACATTAATTTGCGTTGTTTGGATTGATGTTTAATTTGAACCGTTTTATTAGATGGAAGACATGCTTCGGGAGCAGTTGTGGCGAAAACATGGTCGTCCTAGAGAATTGTACCCCGACGAGTCTAGCAAAGATGCCCCCGTCTCTCCTGGCCCCCTGTCCCTAACTGTGACTGTGGTTGTCCGGCCGACATGTTTCAATCGAGACATCCGGACACAGCGGCTCGTTGCTTCTACACATGCAGTCATTTTAATATAAGTAATTGTTTTCGTATATTTTTTTCTTCATTTGTATTACTAGGTTACTAATATTTTGTTGGAATTTTGTTGTGTAGGCCCATGAGAGGTGTTTTTTCTTTCAGTGGATCGATGGTGCAGACAAGTTTGACCCCAGGTACCTCCTTTTCGACGATTGGTGGAGAGAGCGACATCCACGAGAGCACTTCAAGCGGTGGGTTCCACCTCCCCCTAACCCCTCCAATGGCGGCTAAGGAGAAGCACTTAGCCATAGTTAGACAACTCGAGGAACCTCCTCTATGCGATTGTGGAGATCGAGCTATGATAAACCCTGAGAATACGTTGGAGTTTGTGTGTCCAAACAAGCATGAAGTAAGTGCAAAGTGTATGTGTTAAAATGTTGAGCTATATGTGTTCATGTACTAGTGTCACCTTATTTAGGTGTTTTCAATGGCGAAGTGTCATTTCAAGGAGTGGTTGTATGGTCCTAAGAACCAATGGCCGGAAGAACCGCCAAAGGCAAAGCAAAAGAAGAAAGAAAGGTTAATTTACAAAGCACCTCTAGTCAAGTGCGAATGTGGTGTTAAATCCAACTACGGTCTAGTCCCTTTGGAGCTTGGAATAGGCCATTATTGCGGCCATATGGTTGACTATGATGAGGTTGGTTATTTTTGTGGTAAACATGAAATCGTATTTTGTTTCTTTTGCTAAGACATATATGATATAATTTTTTATTTGAACAGAGCACTAGGAAATGCAGGTGGGAATGTTATGATGGTCAAGCTAAGTTCTTGAATGAACTGAAGGAGAAGCAAGTAATTGCACGGAACAGGGGATATGGACCTGACTATGTCAACCTATTCATTAAATATGACAAAGACAAGATGCGTGAGTTTGCTAGACAGCGCGGTATTTGTAACCCGATCGATGTTGGGCTTGACAAATGGGGATTGGAGAGACAGATGACGTTAGAGGAGGAGAGGGCAAGGAAGGAGTCAAGGGAGGAGACAAGAGTATAGATGCAGGTCTTGAACGAGCATGTTGTTGCATTATACGCTAGTGAGTGCTTGAAAGCCTTTTTTCGTTGTCTGATTGCATTTTATACATGATTGCATTTTATTCGCGTTGCTAATTGATTGCATTTTATACATGAACAGATTGGATGCAGCGAGGACCATGACGGAGAGGTGGCTCGTGCAAGGTATGAGGAAAAGAAGTTAGATGAGCACAGAACATGAGCTGGTCACACCGTTCAATCACCGATTGTGTTGTCTGATGAGGGGGGCGAGGATGAGGATGACACTACTAGACTGAGCGAGCTCATCGCTCTAGCAGAGGCGGGCTTACAGGCGGAGGAGGCTGATGACGACACTAGCAGACTCAGTGAGCTCATCGCTCTAACAGAGGTGAGCTTGCAGGCGGAGGAGGCTGAGGACGACACGGGTAGACTGAGCGAGCTCATCGCTCTAGCAGAGACGAGCTTGCATGCAGAGGAGGATGGCGACGCGTTCTTCACTCTAGCCACAGAGGCCACAGATGAAGCAAAGGTCACTTACTACAGGCGAAAGGCAGATCAGAGCAATGCTGGTGACCCTAGCTACAGCAATAGGGTTATGGTAGAGGATTGGTACTCGGACGATGAGTTGCTTATTCAGAATGTTTCTGACTAAGGGTTTTTGAATTACGCCGTGTATCAGAACTTTCATTGTGTTGTCTTGTTTTCCATTTGAACTATTGATGTATTGTACCCATGTATCATATACTCGGATTACCCATGGTCGATCTTAAGTGATCCCATCCGTTTGTCACCCTCCGACCTATCCGTTTGTCGCTCTCCAAGTTTTTTTAATAATAGCGAATGCGTTGAGAATTTCTAAAACGAACAAAATCGATGCACCAACCCTAAGCCTAGGTTCTATCTGTGTCCAGGTTCTGCCGCGCCATAGCCCATGGCGTAGCACTGACACGCTAAGCCCCACGGCGTGGCAGGATCTGGACACAGACAGAAGCTGACCAGCCTCAATTCCAATTGAACGGGAGCTGTTGTCAGTGCTGTAAACAACTACAAGTGTTGCCGCGACCATGCTCAAGTTGAAATGAATATGAAGCAAATAAATGGAGTCTGTGTGTAAGTTGACAAGTTGCCACATAACATTTTCATTGGTTCATGAGTCTGCAAGTTTCGGACGACAATATTCGTTCGACATAACCAACTAAGTCCCAGGAGTGTAAGGATCTCTCGGATGCCTCTTAGAAACCTCGTCGTCGTACTCCACCTCAAGAAGGGGGTACATCTGGTGCGACGCGGGAGGCGCCATCCTATTACAAATTGATAAATAAAGGGTTAGAGTATTCAAATTAACAATATTCAAATTAACATTATGCAGCTGCAGAAGAAGTCCGAGCAGCTGGCCGTTGCGTCGGAACAACTGAAAAATGCTTCCGACCAGTTGGAAAAGAAAAACCAGCAGCTCAAAAGCCTAACCGATCAGAACACAGGTATGATTATCGGCTAATATACTTTGTATTTGTTTGAACACCAGTGAATGGTACACCTTTGCAAGCACGCGAACACAAGTCCACAAGCAGACAAGCTCCTCAAAATAAACAGTCTTTACTCAGGTTACAAGCACAACAACACACAGTTCTTTACTCAGGAACACAAATGCACTGGCACAATTATTGGATCGTATTCATCATCAGTAACCAGCGTATATCTTACATATATTGTGGCAATAAATATTCATCAGTCCTGAGATCTTCTACAGTGAGCCGGGTTGCTAGACTGCCACCTGATTGATCCTCACCCAATGCAAATTGGAGCACCTTCATTTTCTCCTACCAATAAACTTATACATTTTATCATCAATCATTAAAGTATGAAAAGTGTTTCAAATTACATATCATCATCATCAAAGTATGAAAAGTGTTTCTAATTGGAAATATAGCAGTACAACTACAGGCAGCAGAGATGCTAGTAGCAAACACATGAATCCCTTGTTGCTACTGTTAGAACTCCAATCAACCAATCCTGATTAGATAGATCCTAGAAAGGCTCCAAATTTATGAGATTACTGATAATTGTTCATTCACACAAAGCAGAAATAAATACAAACGCTACACCACAAATCTGATCCGATCCTAACAGTACATCTTGTGCGTGGCAAAAAATAGTTACAGATGTATTATTATTTTTGGACCCACAGAGCTATCAACCAGTCTTCCAGAAAATGGTTTCGCATGCTGCAGGTGGATAATGACATTGCACTGGCCACTAGACGGGTAACAAACAAGGTCCACGACTCATGCAACAAGCAAGGTCTGTTCTGCTCTGGCGAAGTGTAGTAAGAGAAGAGACAAGGGTTGCTAAAGATGATGCAAGAGATTAAAAGGATGAATGCTGCAATAAAAAAGTATCGAGTGAAGGCATGCTGTTTCGGATCTCAAGATAGGAAAAAGAAGCCTTGGAATTTTACTTTGCGCATCAGGAAGATGGACCCCACAAAAAATCCTGCAGCCTTAACATAGCATCCAATGCAGTGCTCAAGAAACACTTGGGGAGATTATTTGCAAAGACGAGTGCAATTATTAACCATGCACAACATATTTTTCTTATGTGCTATACCAAGCTGAATGCCAGGACTTTAAACTCCAGATTCAAGTATGTCTGATTCTGTGCAAAATTCAAGTAAAAGATGGGCAAGGAAAATGAGCAAGCAAATATTCGACTGTCTATAAATATTGTGAGAGATTCAGAGGCGCTGGAAGATGGAAGAAACGCCAAGGACAGGCGTATTGCGTGTCGATTCTCACACAGGCTAGAAAAGCCCCAGCCGTGGCTTACATAGGGAGCACAGCACCTAGATGAATGGCCAGGAGATAATCACGGAGATAAAAATAGTAACAACTTTATCTCTTTCCTTTTACACCGCTAACTACCTTATCTCCTAGCTCCTTCTATCCTTGGTGCACACACTACACGTTTACAACCCATGCACGCTACACATCACTTTGTATTCTAACACTCCCCCTCAATTGAAACTTCCTAAGTTGAGATTGTTCTTAAACATCTCCAAGTTCCGCACAGCCAACGGCTTGGCAAAACCATCTGCAATTTGATCCCTTGTAGAAATGTATTCAATATCAAGTAGCCTTCTTGCTACTCGTTCACGAACAAAATGATAATCTACCTCTATGTGCTTTGTTCTAGCATGAAAGACAGGATTTGCTGAAAGATACTTAGCTCCAATATTGTCACACCACAATTTTGCTGTTCTTGGCGCTTGAATGCCCAACTCATATAATAGAGTTTGTATCCACATTACCTCAGCAGTGGCATTAGCAACTGCTTTGTATGCAGCTTCTGTGCTCGATCTTGATACCGTAGATTGTTTCTTGGCACTCCAAGAAATGAGATTAGATCCTAGAAACACGGCAAATCCTCCAGTTGATCGCCTGTCATCTTGATCTCCTGCCCAATCCGCATCTGAGAATGCACTTACAAGAAGAAAGGATGACTTACAAATTTTAAGTCCAATCTCCAAAGTATGTTTGAGGTACCTTAGTATCCTTTTTACTGCAGCCCAGTGGATAGTAGTAGGTGCATGCAAGTATTGGCAAACCTTGTTTACAACAAAGGAAATATCTGGCCGAGTTAAGGTCAAATACTGCAAGCCTCCTACAATGCTCCTGTATGCCGTAGCATCTTTGGGACCAAGAGGATCACCTTTATGAGCAGATAATTTTTCTGAGATAGACAATGGTGAGCTAACCGGTTTGCACTCCATCATATTAGCACGCTGCAACACATCTTTAGTATATTTTTCTTGTGTTAACAGAATCCCATTGTTTATCTTCTTGACCTCTATACCAAGAAAGAAGTGCAGATCCCCTAGAGTGCAAATTCCTTTCCCAAATCCTGTAACAGACATGTTGTGGCTTCCTGGGTAGAGCTAGCAACAATTATATCATCAACATAAATAAGAATAAACATAGTGACTGATCCTTTATGATAATAAAACAGAGATGTATCAGCCTTTGACACTTTAAAGCCCAACTGACACAACTTATTACTTAGCCGTGAATACCACGCTCTTGGTGCTTGTTTGAGCCCATATAAGGCCTTATCAAGCTTGCAGATATACCCATTCTGTGACTTGTCCTCATAACTAGGTGGTTGTTTCATATACACATCTTCTTCTAAATACCCATGAAGAAAAGCATTCTGAACATCTAATTGACGTAGACTCCACCCTCTAGAGACAGCAACAGATAGAATAGTCCTGATAGTGGCTGGTTTCACAACTGGACTGAAAGTGTCCTCATAATCAATACCATAACGTTGTCTAAATCCCTTTGCTACAAGCCTGGCTTTGTATCTATCCAAACTCCCATCAGATTTTTGTTTGACTTTATATACCCATTTACAGTCAATGACATTGATACCTTTCTTTAGTGGGACTAAATGCCAAGTTTTATTATTAATCAAGGCATTATATTCTGCATCCATAGCTAATTTCCAATCTCTACTGTTCAGTGCTTCATCAAGAGACTGTGGTTCACCAGATGTTGTGAAACATCCATACCTGACCGTGCCGTCTGTATAGACTTTAGGCTTACGAATACCATCACGAAGTCGAGTCCTTGGTGGTGTAGGAGCCTCCGTTGCTGCCACAGAAGATCCATCCATAGCAGTACTGATAGCATCAGCGCCAGATCCCCCCGTGCCTGCGACAGGATGGGATGACGGGGCTGCCACAGTCGAGGCAGCAAGGCACACCGCGTTGGAGATGAGACGCGTGACCCCGCCCGGTTGACACGCGCCAGACGATGGCGAGGCGGCATGCAACATGGCGTCCACCGGGGGCGGGAGGTGGGAGGAAACGGGGTCCGCCGGGGCAGCAATGTCCGCATCGCCTCCTGCAGCGCCGTTTGGCATCAATCCTGGAGCAGAGTCGGCAGGATTTGACACCGGATCTTCATCAGGTTCCACGCTGGGAGGCAAAGAGCTCCCCCTGTTATCACATGCTGCATGCTCACCATCAGTAGTAGAGTTAATGGAATCAAGCACTTGATCAACTAACTATTCCGTCCCAAGAGAATGCACAAGGCCAGGTGGAAGGAGTGCAATTTCTGCACGGAGGCGGGCGCCTGCGTTGGAGTGCAAACTAGAGAAGGGAAAAACCTCTTCATCAAAGATTACATCTCTAGAAATATATACTCGGCCGGATTGAATGTCAAGGCATTTATAACCCTTGTGTAGGCTACTATAACCAAGAAAGACACACCGCTTAGAACGGAGTTCAAGTTTATGACGATTGTAGGGTCGGAGGTTGGGCCAACAAGCACAACCAAAGGTGTGAAAAAAGAGTACTCCGGTCTTTGTTGGAGTAAGCGTTCAAAAGGTGTATGATTATCAATGACTTTGCTAGGCCGGCGATTAATAAGAAACGCGGCAGCCATGAAAGCTTCGTCCCAAAATTTTAGTGGCATATGCATGGGCTAGAAGAGACAACCCAACCTCAACTATGTGACGATGTTTACGTTCAATAACCCCATTTTGTTGATGTGCATGGGGACATGATACATGATGAATGATGCCGACTTGGGAAAAAAAGCTATTTAATTTTTGATATTCTCCGCCCCAATCAGTTTGCATAGCAAGATTTTTTCTATCAAATTGTCGCTCAACCATTCGTTGGAATTCATGAAACTTTTGGAATACTTCAGATTTATACTTAAGGAAATAAACCCATGTAAAACGACTGAAATCATCAACAAAGCTAACATAGTAACGTTTTCTCCCAACAGATTCAACTGCAGGGCCCCAGACATCTGAATGGATAAGTTCCAAAGGAAAACTAGTTGAGCTAACTGATCTACTATAAGGTAACTGATGACTTTTTGCTTGCTGGCAAGCATCACAAACTGATTTCTTATTGGACTTGGAAGAACAAGAAAGATTATTACTGTCTACGACTCTGGTAACAATGGGAAGAGAAGGATGGCCTAGACGATTATGCCATCTAGACACGGTTGGCTTGTCAACTGCATTCGCCTGCTTTACTGGAGAATCGGCAGGAAGGGGATACAATCTACGACGACATGGTCCTTTAAGAATCGTTTTCTTCGTAGCCTGATCCTTGATAAGAAAAAAATCAGGATGAAACTCAAGAAAAGCAGAGTTGTCTTTAGCAAGACGATGAACGGAGACCAGATTTTTTGCAGCTTTAGGAACATGAAGGACATTGTTAAGATGTAAACTACGGGATTGAGTTGGAACAGTAGTATGACCAACGTGTTTGATTTCCATACCTGAACCAGACGCAGTGTGAATCTGGTCATTGCCATGATACTTCTCCCTCATCGTCAACTTGTTTAGTTCACTTGTTACATGATCCGTTGCTCCCGTGTCGGTGTACCAGTTGGTGTCGACATTGTAGGCGTGCATGGCGATGGCGGCGTTGACATGGCGCTCTTCTGGGACATAGTTTTCATCAAACCGATGCCAGCACCGAGTCACCCTATGCCCCGTCTTGAAGCAGATCTGACAGAACGGTGGATCATCAGACCCACTTGTCACATCAGGTCATTGCTGTCGCTCTCCGTTGCGCTATTACGGTGCGCCCCTTCCACGGCCGCGCACCTGGCTGCGCCCGCGCTGACCACGGCCACGGGCAGTGCCCGAGCCACGGTTCCCATTGCCACGCCCACGGTTTGCCACGTGAGCATAGGAGCCGCCGTCTTGCAGCTCCAATCTGGTCTCGAAACTGAGCAATTGGGCATATAGCTCAGGGATCGAGATGGGATCGGTCCTAGTAGTGACCGACGTCACCACTGGGTTGTAGTCGGCATCAAGACCGTTGCAGATGTGCACCGCCAGTTCTTCATCATCCAGAGATTTACCAACAGCAGCCATCTCGTCTGCAAAACCTTTCATCTTGGCAACATAATCCGTAATCGACATGTTACCTTTCTTCGTAGTGGTGAGGGCAAGCCTCACATTCATTGTCTTGGCGTGGGTCTGCGCGGAGAACATCTTCTCCACGGTCGACCATGCTTGTTCCACCGTCTCTGCAGCGACGATTTGCGCCTGAACTTCCTTCCCCGCGCTCGAGAGGATGAGCCCAAGGATCTGTTGATCCCGAGCATACCACACCTCAAACGCTAGGTTAGGATTGGTGACGGTCGTGCCGTCCGTCTTCTTCTCGACGATCTCAGCATCGGGGGCCTTGGCCTTGCCATTGATATGCCCCTCATAGCGAGCACCGCGGATCGCGGCGAGGACCTGCGCTCTCCATAGCGCATGGTTGTTTTTGGATAGCTTCTCGGTCACTTGGAAACTGAAGAAGGGATTGGTGGTCGTGCTTGAACTCATCGCCATGGAAACCTAGGCTCTGATTACCATGTGAGAGATTCAGAGGCGCTGGAAGATGGAAGAAACACCAAGGACAGGCGTATTGCGTGTTGATTCTCACACAGGCTAGAAAAGCCCCAGCCGTGGCTTACATAGGGAGCACAACACCTAGATGAATGGCCAGGAGATAATCACGGAGATAAAAATAGTAACAACTTTATCTCTTTCCTTTTACACCGCTAACTACCTTATCTCCTGGCTCCTTCTATCCTTGGTGCACACACTACACGTTTACAACCCATGCACGCTACACATCACTTTGTATTCTAACAAATATGACCCACAAACTTATAAAACATTTCACCAGACACTAGAGATGCTACCATTTGTGTAACCTAGGTTGCAAACTTCACAACTATCCCCCAAGTACTCAAGTTGGTACAGTGGTGGCAATCGCCATACTGAGGGACAGTTTAGGCAATTTAGGCAGAGATTATGCCCAGAATCCCAGTTTGAACTTAGATCAGAAGGCTCTTTTGACTAGTAGTAAAACTTTCACTTTAACAAAATAGCAAGCTGCAGTTTGGTACTCTGTAAGTTATAGCAGCAAGTAATTAAGTACCCATCTGATCCTAGTTCATCCTATTATCGTTCTGACATTTACTCTGTAAAGACAAAAGGAACTATTGTTTCAGAAAGAAAAATCCAGGTTTCAGAAAGAAAAGTGACGAGATATGGAACAGACGAGATATCAGTTCGCCATCTCTAAAAAACAAGACGAAGCCCATGAATCAGCATGTTGTGTCACACTACTACACGAATCAGCTAACCAATCTCAAATTCTCAATCATACGACAGCCGATTGATGGGAGGCAAAGAATCGAGCCAACCGGCGAGCGTCGGGTGTGTTGGGATAAAATGCTAGGCGGAAATGAGTGGGAAACACACCCTAAGCACCTTCATGGATCGGAGAAGGAGCCCATTAGGGTCGTTTGTATGGGCCGGTTCGCCGAACCGCACCGTCCCCATATCTTGACCGGCGGAGAGGGGAAAACTGTTTTTTTTGTTACTACTGCAGAAAGGTGATTTTCTCGCTTATCTCTCTCCGTCTCCCCTAAACACACTACAGATGGAGAATCGCCGATGGTCTGGACCAACAAGACCCTAGGGTCCGAATCCTTTTTCTTCTGCAGTTCAACTTCTATCTTCTAGCCTTGCTTCCATGTGCCAACACCAATGTGTTTCACCACTTTGTGAACGTGTGTTAGCATTTTTCAAAGCATTTTCAAGGGTTTTAAGTTAGCACACTAGGTCCTAATGCATATGCATGAATCACTTCACCTAGTGACATTTGATAACCGTTTTAACCATGATTTTCCCCTCTTCATAGTACGGCTATCTATCATAAACGTGATCACACTCTCTATAGTGTCTTGATCACCAAAACAAAATGATCCTTAGGTCTTATACCTTTGTCTTGATCAATTTTGTTTTTCTCTTTCTTCTTTTTCTAAGTTGGAGCACTAGATCCATCTTTTTGGCCACCTCTATCATCATGAGTGCCATCCATCACTTGGGGTGTACCAACCTACCTCTTAAACACACTTAGAGCCAAAGGCTAGTACACTAGGTTTCATCAATTAGCCAAAATCAAACTACGGCTTTCAGGTGCGCACCAGACTGCAGCACCGGACCTCTCCAATGGTCAAAATCCAACTACTCCAAAACTAGCCGTTGGCACTGTTCACCATCCGGTGCATAGGTCCGGAGACCACCAGACAGCACCGATGCATGCAACGCCTCTAACTGCGCGCTAACACCCTCTCTGGTAGAATGGTGTGGTGCACCATTTGGCGCTCGCACCTGACACCTCCGGTGCCCCCTTTTGAGCTTCGTGCGCCTTAGGCGGCCTTCACCGGACATGTCCGGTGCACACCGGAACACAACGTGCATGCCTTAGAACAACGCCACCAACCGCCACTGCCCAGGAGCTCCGGTGTGCACTCGGGTGCAACACCAGATAGCTCTGGTAAGTGTTGAAACAACACTCCGCGCTTTGTTTCAAATCCTTTTTCAAACATGCTAACTCCCAAATGTTGTCCAACACGACAACAACACCTTTGGCCCTAAGTTAGCATTTTCAAATTCATTTTCAAAGGATTTTCACTTGCACCTTTCCATGCCAACCGATCTAAATGCATCGCGAGTTAAATCTCACCTAGTGGCACTAGATAACCGATTAGCTCACAAGAGAACCCCTCTTGATAGTACGGCTATCTATCTTAAATCCGGTCAAGCACTTCTCTACTCAACCTTTGACCGGTGAAATGAAATGCCCTACTGTTGGTGTTTTGGACCGGCGAGCCCTCAACCAACTAGTAAATTTCTACTGCGTGTTCCCAATCCCGGATGGTGATGCAAAGAGACACAAGGTTTATACTGATTCGGGCAATAGGTGCCCTACGTCCAGTCTGAGAGATCGATCTTGTATTCCTTGCACCGAGGTGCTCGTAGTAGTGGTTTATAAGCAGGGCGAGAGAGGGAGCTAGTCCTAGGTCTCTACGTGGGGTGGTGTGGTTTGCTTGAGATGTTGATCTCAGGCAACGAGGAAGCGTGTGTTTGTCTAGGCATTTATGCGTGAGTTTGTCGCGTGGGCGTAGGCCTAATTGTAAGCGTCCGATTCTCCTCTCCCCCCCAGAAACGGCCCCGGTCCCTCCCTTTTATAGTTGAAGGGGGGACGGAGGTGATACATGTGTTAGCTACGCAGCGTCGTGCGACCAGAGGTGACATGTCCGAGCCCTGTAGCCTATCACTGTGGCAGCATGGTCGATGGAGTGGTCCTGCTCTTGAAGTGCTGGGGCGACGAGCCGGTCACGCCCAATCCTGTGCGACGTGGGAGCTCTAGTGATGGCTCGACGCAGGGCATGGCGGACGTCGTGCTGGTCACTGTGCGTTGACAGTATGAGGAGCCGAGGCCCGGTTGGTGCTGAGGCCGAGCAGCCGTGGGGGCTCGGCGGGTGCGAATTCCGAGGTTGCTGAGACCCTAAAGTGGATTGCCAAGGCTTAGTGAGAGCAGTTGGTCCCGTACACTAATTCCGAGGCTATTGTGACCCGGACTTGACTTCCCACGCCGTGTTGTTCCTGGAGTAGGGGTTAGGTAGCACAGTGTAGTGCGGGCGCCGGTCGTGGGCACAGCACCAGAGCACAGTGGCTGGTAACCCCTGCCCCGTCTTGTCCTGAATGGTATGACGTTGATGCGGCCTCCTGTCTCATTAGCCGCTCTGCTATGTCGAGCCATCGTCCGGCTGATATCGTGGGAGTGGTCGGTCACATTAATAGGACGCGACGCTCTGTCGGGGAGATCGGTCGAGGCAGAGGCGACGGGTTATTGCTGAGCCGGCCTCGAGCGAGATGGGGAATCGGCATCTCGTCCGAGGCTTTACGCGCGGGGCCTCGGGCGAGATGGAGAATCGGTTCCCCGTTCGAGGCCTTTCGTGCGAGGCCTCGAGCGAGGCGGAGATTCGGTAGGCCTTTCGAGGCCTCCCGCGCGAGGCCTCGAGCGAGGTGGAGAGCCGGTGGCCTCGGACAAGTCCGGGGGTTAGCCAATGGTTCGTCTCTTGGCTTTGATTTTGATGGGGTCTAAGCGATTTTTCGGTATACGCTTAGGGGACCCCGTTTCATGGTACCCGACAGTAGCCCCCGAGCCTCGGGGAGAGTGTGAGCGCTCTTCCTGAGGTTTTGACGTGGTTTGGCTCACAGGAGCTCTCGACGGGTTGGTGTTGCGTATTCGAAGCCTCGGTGGGTGCGCGCGAGCGCACCCATCGAGTGTAGCCCCCGAGGCCCTGGAGGAGTGGATTTATTCCTCCAGGGGCTTTTTCTCACGTTGAGCGAGGGGTTTTTTTGTATTTGCCAAGCCCACGAGTGCGAGTTTGGGTCGCTGGGTCTCGGCGCGGTTGCAGGAAGAGCCCCCTAGCCTCTGCACGGAGCGAGAGGGCGGTCAGGAGTTCCCCTGGCTTTTTGTGCGACCCTCGTGCATCCTTTTCGCTTGGAAGGAGGGGTTGTTTGCCGAGCCCCCTCGGGTGCGAGCTTGGGTCACTGGGTCTTGGCAAGGTTGCAGGAAGAGCCCCCGAGCCTCTACACGGAGCAAGAGGGTGATCAGGAGTTCCCCTGGCTTTTTGTACGACCCTCGTGCATCCTTTTCGTTCAGAAGGAGGGGTTGTTTGCCGAGCCCCCTCGGGTGCGAGCCTGGGTCACTGGGTCTTAGTAAGTTTATAGGAAGAGCCCCCTAGCCTCTGCACAGAGCGAGAGGGTGGTCATGAGTTCCTTTGGCTTTTTGTATGACCCTCGCGCATCCTTTTCGCTCGGAAGGAGGGGTTGTTTGCTGAGACCCCTTGGGTGCGAGCCTGGGTCGCTGGGTCTCGGCAAGGTTGCAGGAAGAGCCCCCGAGCCTCTGCACAGAGCGAGAGGGCGATCAGGAGTTCCCCTGGCTTTTTGTACGACCCTCGCACATCCTTTTAGCTCAAAAGGAGGGGTGGAATATGCCAGGCTACCCTCGGTGGGCGCGAGCGGTGACACTTCCGGTGAGCTGTTATCGGGTAAGTCCGAGTGGAGGCCCATGCCCCGTTCGATAGGGGTCAGCTAGTAGTCTAGAGACACACTCCAAAAGTACCAGAGTGCTTCTCTAGTGGGTGCCGAGGCTGTTCGATGGGCCTCGGTGGCTCGATGCCTCCCTACGGTGGGATCCCATTCAGAGACCTCCCTGCCGGTCTTGGACACGACTTAGGGCATCCCGAGTGATCATTTGCTTGGGCCTTGGCCATGCGTAGGCTCGCCCATAGTTGTCCCTAACTCTGCTGCCCTGGGGCGGCTATCGAAACCCTCGGGGGCCCAGCTTTCGAACCCCTAGACCGTAACAGGCTCGATGCCCTTTATCACGTTTTTCTGAGTCTTCAAGTGCGAGCTTGGGTCGCTTGTCTTCGTCTTGGGTGCAGGAAGAGCCCCCGAGCCTCTACACGGAGTGAGAGGGCGGTCAGGGGTTCCCCTAGCTTTTTGTGCGACCCTCGCGCATCCTTTTCGTTCGGACGGAGGGGTTGTTTGCCGAGCCCCCTTGAGTGCGAGCCTAGGTCGCTGGGTCTCGGTAAGGTTGCAGGAAGAGCCTTCGAGCCTCTGCACAGAGTGAGAGGGTGATCAGGAGTTCCCCTGGCTTTTTGTGCACCCCTCGCGCATGAGGGTTTATTTGCCGAGCCCCCCTTGGGTGCAAGCCTGGGTCGTGGGGTCTCGGCATGTTTGCAGGAAGAGCCCCCTAGCCTCTGCACGGAGCGAGAGGGCAGTCAGGAGTTCCCCTAGCTTTTTGTACGACCCTCACGCATCCTTTTCGCTTGGAAGGAGGGGTTGTTTGCCGAGCCCCCTCGAGTGCGAGACTGGGTCGCTGGGTCTCGGCAAGGTTGCAGGAAGAGCCCCCGAGCCTCTACACGAAGCAAGAGGGCGATCAGGAGTTCCCCTGGCTTTTTGTGTGACCCTCGCGCTTCCTTTTCACTCGAAAGGAGGGGTGGAATATGCCAGGCTACCCTCGGTGGGCGCGAGCGGTGACACTTCCGGTGAGCTGTTATCGGGTGAGTCCGAGTGGAGACCCATGCCCGTTCGATAGGGGTCAGCTAGCGGTCCATTGACGCGCTCCAAAGGTACCAGAGGGCTTCTCTAGTGGGTCCTAGGGCCGTTCGATAGGACCCAGGGGCTTGATGCCTCCCTATGGTGGGATCCCATTCGGAGACCTCCCTTCCGGTCTTGGACACAACTTAGGGCATCCCAAGCGTTTTGCTTGCTTAGGCCTCAGCCCCGTACGGGCTCGCCCATAGTTGTCCCTGACTCTGTTTCCCTAGGGTGGCTATTGAAACCCTCGGGGCCCAGCCTTCGAACTCCTGGACCGTAACGGGCTCGGCGCCCAGTTCCTTCGTCTGAAAGGAATCGGGTGGGGGATATCCCCCCCCATCGGCTTGACAACGGCAGGCGCGCCTTTTGAGGCGATTTTCTCGGGGAGGCAGAATGACGCCTGCCGCTACAGCGGTCGGACAAGACACTGTGTCAGCGGATGGAACATAACTGTTCACGCGATTAATGAGGAAAAGGTGGGTACGTGGGTGGTAAAATCGGATCTAGATTAACTGTGCCGGATCTGAGGGAAACTTTCCCGATTTTGTCGCCCGCCCATTTCATCTCCTTCCTACATAAATACGCAACGAGCCTCACCCCTCCCCTCCTTACCTTGCCTACATTCGCCTTTGCCGCCCTTGAGCCGTCGCTAGAACAGAGAGCACCGGGGAGAAGAAGGGAGAAGGGCGAGGCAGAGAGAGAGCGAGAGAGGCTTACCGCCATAGTCGTATTCTCCATCGCACTCATGGCCGGCGATGTTGTCATTGAGGCAGACCCTTGGGGTCAGTCCAACGTATCTATGGAGATGCTCCGGTCGCTCGTCGATGACGGCCTTCTCTATCCGGTTACCGACCCCAACAGGCCGGAGTGGATTGCTCCGTCGGGCGAGCTGGAGCCGAGGCCACGCGACGGCTACGTTGTGAGCTTCGTATCCTTTCACGAGTGCGGCCTCGGCCTACCGGCGGACCGTTCATGCGGGCGCTCCCGCACTACTATGGCATGGAGCTCCACAACTTCAACCCCAACTCCCTCGTGTAGGCGACCATCTTCGTTGCCATCTGCGAGGGGTATCTGGGGATTGCTCCCCATTGGGAGCTGTGGCTCCACCTCTTCCGAGTGGGGCATACCACCAAGCTGATGGGCACGACGGGCATGAGGAAGGCAGTGAGGGCTGGTGGTTGCACTCTCCAAGTGCGCCAGGACTGTCAGCACCTTTATATCCTGGCCCAGCTCACGTCAACCAATCGCCGCTGGTACACCAGCTGGTTCTATCTCCACAACAACGACGGTAGACTTCCCCCCTACACTGGGCAGATCGTGGAGAGCTGTCCAGAGAAGTGGAAGTATGGCATCCCGAAGGAGGATTAGCCCAAGTTGCAGCCGCTCCTGGAGGGGCTAGAGAGGCTGCGGAGCCACTACCTTACGGTGGCTACAGTCATGGCAGCCTCCCACCGCTAGAGGGTGCTGCCGCTGATGGCTCAGCAGCGGCGGCTGTTCGACATGAGACCAGATGAGCTAATCGAGGGCATCCGGATGTCCGCCGACGCCCTCTCCGATGAGGAGATTCTACGTCGAGTGAGGGAGACGCTGGATGGGAAGCTGACAAGCGGTGGTCTGACCCCTATCGTGATGCACCCGTCGTGGGGGTACCTCTACCTAGTAAGTCACGCACCACTGCAGCCCCTGAGGCCTCCCTATTCCTCACTGTTTCCTGCTCCCTTACCCATGTTCACCATTCCCGTAGGGCATGAGGGATGTGCGAGCCTCCCCACCACCCGTTCCCAAGGACGTAGCGCGGCGGGCGGTGAACCGGGCGCACGCCGAGGCGCAGAAGAGGCGGAAGGATGCCAAGGGAGCAAAGCGTACGAGGAAGATCCTTGTGCGCGAGGGACTGGAGAAGTGCCACCGGCAGTAGAGGCAGGACGGTCTCCCAGTGGAGTCGTCTCCATCACCGTCACTGTCGACGGATGCTTCGGATGGAGATGATGAGAGCGAGAGGGGGCGGGGTCCCCTAGACCATCTCCCTGATGTCGGGGAGACGGCGCCCGGGCTGTCGACGAGCAGCCCGGCGCTCCTAGGAGGAGGAGGAGAGGACGCCTCGAGGCCAGCGATCGCCCACCCCGGGGCCGAAGCCAACACGCTCGAGGCATGGGCGTTAGGGAAGCGAGCCGTCAGCCCGATGGGATCGATGGCTGAGGTAGAGTAGGCGGCGGTGGGGGAGACACAACTGCCCCCACAGAGGGTCGAGGGGGCGCCAGAGTCCGGCGAGGGCCGGCCGGCACCGGCGGACACGGAGGCCATGCCACCGCCGCCGCCACTGCCGTTGTAGAGGAGGGTCGCAGTGCCGAAGTAGTTGCAGCCCCGCTCGAGGTAAGCATTTTTTTGGCAGAGTTGCAGCATCTCCCGTTCGTTCTTCGGTCGTATGCTGACCCCATAAGTATCTTGTCCTCATCTGGAAGCGTCTTGCGGAGGTGCCTGCCTTGGCGCCACATAAGGCGCTCAAGGTGAGCGCCAGCTCCATCGCCCAAGGTAAGCGTGGCGTGGCCTCGGCCGGGGCCGACCCGAAGGAGATGGATGCCCAAGAAGAGGCGGCTGAGGCGGCCTTGGAGCAAGCAGAGGAGGTGGAGCCTATGCCTCGCAAGACTGAGGCCCGCGAGTCGGCTAGAGCCAAGGCGCCTTCAGTTGCCGAGGCCCCTCGGATTCCCGAGGCCAAGGCGACGGAGGTCGGAGCCCCTGGGACCACCAAGGCTGGGGTGGCGGAGGCCAGAGCCCCCAGGACCATCGAGGCCAGGGTGGCAGAGGCTGGAATGAGCGTGGCAAAGCTGGTGGCCCAGGATGCGGAGATGAAGGTGGCACAAGCCTCAGTGTCGCCCCTAGCCCAAGGCCCGCTGCCGTTGCGGGAGAGCGCCCAAGAAGTGGAGGTCCATTCGATCTCCTCTAACAATACTTCTCGGGGGAAGGAGGGGGCGGATGCCAAGGCGGCTAGAACCATGGAGCAGCCAGCTCCGACCTCTGGCGAGGGAAGCTCGGCCCTCGTGCGGATGCGACCCGAGCCCTGCGGGTGGGATCACCAGCGTGTCTTGTGGCGGAGCCGGGACGACCCTGAGGGGGAGCCTCTGTTCGCCCTTGAGGACATAGCTGAGGGGGGGCGCTAGGACACCTTCGAGCAATACCACCAGCTGGCGTAGTGGCTGCTGCAGACAGCGCTGTCCGTCGTGGCCGACGATCTGCCCGGGGTCGCCCAGGTACGTGCCTTCTTTTCTCGTGCGGTGTCATTTTTTTCTTAGTTTTCTTACAGTGCATGACCCCTGTTCTGCCTATCCAGGAGCTCGAGGCCCGGTCCCTCGGGAAGTCGATCTTCCTCCAGCAGGAGAGGGACGTCTGGGACCAGCTTCGGCGGTAGAAGGACTTGCTCACTCATGCCAATGAGCTTCTGTCGGCGTGGAGCATGAAAGTGGAGGACCTTCGCCTTTGTTGTGTCGATATGAAGGTCGAGGCGGCCATGGCTTAGGAGCAGGTCGCCCCTTTGGTGGCGCGTGTCAAGGTGCTGGAGGAGGAGCTAGCCCGATGGCCTCGTCCAAGGCCCTCGCTGGGCAGCTAGGGGTGGAGCAGGGCGCGCACCAGCTGACGAAAGGCGCCCTGGCTAAGGCCGTCAAGGTGGCTGAGGTGTCCCGGACTGAGGCTATGGTCTGGAAGGGAAAGGTCGAGGGTGAGTCATGTTCCCTTTGATTTATTTGTTTTTCTTACGCTCGTCCCCTAACTCCCCGATGTGATGCAGAGCTGGAGAAGGAGGTCTCTAGGGCGGCCGAGGCCTCTCGGGTCGAGGTCTAGCGCCTGAAGGAGAAAGCCGAGGCCTCTTGGCTCGAGGCTCAATGCTGGGAAGAGAAAGCCGAGGGTGAATCCTGTAGGCCCCTACCCCTGTTTGGCTTATTTCCCTTTGCGCTTAACCCCAACCTGCTTGTCTTGGTGCAGGGTTGGAGAAGGAGGTTTCTCGGGTCGCCGAGGCTTCCGTCGCGGTGCAGGCGGTGCTCAATGCCGAGATCGGGGAGCACAATGCGCTGCAGAGCACCGCTTGTACCACCTACGAGGCCCTGGAGGTTGAGGGGGTCTAGTCAGGCCGCTCCCTTAGGAGCCGCCTGATTGCGTTGAGCGGCCAAGTGCATGAGCGGCTCCGAGGGGCGCTGCACACGGGCGTCAAGCGCACCCTGGCCGTCATCACATCGCACTACATCGGCGTTGACCTCAAGGCCATCAGCGATGGCTACGTCCTACCCGATGATGACGAGGAGGCCGATGAGGAGGTCGCAAAGCTGATGGAGGTGGCTGAGGGCCCCGGCACGGCGCTGGCCAAGCTGTTCAAAGAGGAGGTGGTCCCTCCCACGCTGTCCGCCAATGCTGAAGGCCCTGAGCCTTGGCCTGGGCCCAAGGGGCTATGTAAATAGATTAGGGATTACATTACCCTACCATAACGCTGGTGGCCGTCGAGGCCTTTTTTAAGTGCCCGTGTGTCTATGTTTCTTAATCGTTTTTTATTGTGTTTCTGAGCCTCTACCCTCTGTCTTGTCTCTGAACAGATCTCTTACAAAAAACTTCCTCAGAGCCTAAGCTGCCCCTTGAGCGAAAGGTGGTGAGGGAGTGCCATAGCCCGAAGGTGTAGGCCGTCTCGCGACTCGACCAGTCTTTTGGCCTTGAGACAGACTTTTGGTCCTTAGGTTTTTTACAACCGATTTGTTAGAGCATGCTAGAGAGTTTGGCGTAGAATTTTTTTTCAAAAAACGACTAAATATGGTGCGTGGGACTTAGGGGGGGAGTCCCCCCATCTAGCCCCCGAGGGAGGCTTGGTTCTGCAGAGGCATAGCCATGTCCTGTTTGAGCCCCACAGTGGGCACCTCTGTAGAGGCAGAGCTGAGTCTCCCTTATGGTGTTATCGTAATGCCGAGGCCCGCGATGGGCTTGGGGGGTTTCTTGAAAAATTAGAACGACTAAAGAACGCTTCTTAATTGTATTTCGAGAAACAATGTATACAATGCTTGGAAATTTAAGGGTAAAAGCGACGTAGCTGTTCTATGTTCCAAGCGTTGGTGAGGATTTTGCCCTTCTCGTTGGCTAGCTTGTAGGTCCCGGGCTTCAGCACTTGGGCGATGATGTATGGTCCTTCCCATGGCGGGGTCAGCTTGTGGTGGCCCTTGTTGCTCTGCCTCAGCCTCAGCACTAGGTCGCCTACCTTCAAGTCTCGGCTTCGAATGCACCGGGCTTGATAGCGCCGTAGAGCTTGCTGGTACTTGGCCGAGTGTAGCAGCGCAACGTCTCAGGTTTCCTCCAGTTGGTCGAGGGCATCCTCATGGGCGGTGCGGTTGCTTTGCTCGTTGTAGGCCTGTAGCCTTGGGGAACCGTATTCCAAGTCAGTGGGGAGGACGGCCTTAGCTCCATAGACTAGGAAGAACGGTGTGAACCTCGTGGCTCGGCTTGGGGTGTTCCTCAGGCTCCAGATAACCGACGGGAGTTCGGCAAGCCATTTCTTGTCAAACTTCTTCAACCGGTTGTATATTCTTGGCTTGAGGCCTTGTAGGATCATGCCATTGGCACGTTCTACTTGGCTATTTGTCCTAGAGTGTTCTATGGCTGACCAGGCCACACGGATGTGGTGGTCGTCGTAGAACGTCAGGAATTTTTGGCCGGTGAATTGTGTGCCGTTGTCAGTGATGATGGTGTTCGGAACCCCGAACCTGTGGATGATGTCAGTGAAGAACAACACCGCTTGCTCAGATTTGATTCAATTGATTGGGTGAGCCTCGATCCATTTGGAGAACTTATCGATCGCTACCAGGAGATGGGTGTAGCCTCCGGGGGCCTTCTGCAGAGGCCCAACCATGTCGAGCCCTCATGCGGCAAATGGCCATGTAATGGGGATGGTTTGGAGGGCTTGGGCCAGGAGGTGTGTCTGCCGTGCATAGTACTAGTATCCCTCGTAGGAGTGTACTAGCTTGGTGGCGTCAGCAACCGCCATCGGCCAGTAGAACCCTTGGCCGAAGGCATTTCCGATGAGCGTCCGAGGCACCACATGGTGCCCGCAGGCTCCCGCGTGCAAGTCCCAAAGTAGGGCTTGGCCTACCTCGGTGGTGATGCATCGTTGGAGGACGCCAGATGGGCTTCGCCTGTACAACTCGCCGTTGCTGAGGACATAAGTTTTGGCTCGTTGCGCAAGCCATCGGGATTTGGTCCTGTCTACGTGAAGCTCTCCTCGAATGAGGCAATCAAGGAACGGGACTCGCCAGTCCATGTCCTGGGTGGCCTCGGGAGGTTCCATGTTGACTTCCATGACCTTGGGCTCGGCCGAAGGTGTCTTGGCGGCAGAGGGGGCCCCGAGCCCTACGGTGGGTTCGGCCGGTGGGCCCTCTTCCATCGTCGAGATGTAGTCGATGGAAGGCTTGTGGAGGTCTCTAGCGAAGACGTTCAGGGGGACCGGAGCCCATGCTGACGCTATCTTTGCCAGTTCATCCGCGGCCTCGTTGAATTTTCGCGTGATGTGGTTGAGCTCGAGGCCGTCGAACTTGTCTTCTAGGCAATGTACCAACTTGCAGTACGCCTCCATTTTGGGGTCGAGGTAGTTCAACTCCTTCATTACTTGATCGACGACGAGCTGCGAGTCACCCTGGACGTCGAGGCGCCGTACTCCAAGTTCGATGGCGATCTGCAAGCCATTGACGAGGGCTTCGTACTCGGCTGCGTTGTTGGAGGCGGCGAAGTGGAGCCTAACCATGTAGCGCATGTGTACTCCGAGGGGTGAGATGAGGAGCAGACCCACGCCTACACCGGTCTTCATCAGGGACAAGTCGAAGTACATGGTCCAGCATTCCACCTGGACTTGAGCAGGTGGCAGTTGGGTGTCGGTCTACTCAGCCACAAAATTGGCCAAGACCTGAGACTTGATTGCTTTTCGAGGCGCAAAAGTCAGGGCTTCCCCCATGAGTTCGATGGCCCACTTGGCTATCCTACCCGAGGCCTCCTGGTTATGGATTATCTCTCCCAGGGGGAAAGACGACACCACGGTCACCGGGTGGGACTCAAAGTAGTGACGCAGCTTGCGCCGAGCCAAGACTACAGCGTAGATCAGCTTCTGGATGTGGGGGTAGCGTGTTTTGGTCTCGGAGAGCACTTCGCTGATGAAGTAAACAGGTCGCTGGATAGGTAGAGCGTACCCTTCTTCCTGCCTCTCGACTACTATGGCCGCGCTGACCACCTGGGTCGTTGCGGCGACGTAGAGTAAGAGGGCCTCGTCCTTGGCCGGCGGTACCAGGACGGGAGGATTGGTGAGCAGTGCCTTGATCCTGGCGAGGGCTTCTTTGGCCTCGGGGGTCCAAGAAAAGCGTTCGAATTTCCTCAAGAGGCGGTACAGAGGCAAGCCTTTTTCGCCAAGGTGCGAGATGAAGCGGCTTAGGGCCGCAAGGCATCCCATAACCCTCTATACTCCCTTGAGGTCTCAGATCGGTCATATGTTGGTTACAACCGAGACCTTCTCTGGGTTAGCCTCGATGCCGCGTTCCGAGACTATGAATCCCAAGAGCATGCCTCGGGGGACCCCGAAGACACACTTCTCGGGGTTGAGCTTGATGCCCTTCTCTCTGAGGCATTTGAAGGCTATCTCCAGGTCATCGATGAGATCCCCGGCCTTTCTGGACTTGACCACGATGTCGTCCACATAGGCCTCGATGGTTCACCTGATGTGCTCACCAAAGACCTGGGTCATGCACCGCTAGTATGTGGCCCCTGCGTTTTTGAGGCCGAAAGGCAAAGTCACATAGCAGTACATGCCGAATGGCGTGATAAAAGAAGTCGCGAGCTGGTCGGACTCTTTCATCTTGATTTGATGGTAACCAGAATACGCATCAAGGAAAGACAGGGTTTCGCATCCCGCCGTGGAGTCAATGATTTGGTCGATTCTAGGTAATGGGAAAGAGACTTTCGGATAGGCTTTATTCAAATCGGTGTAGTCTACACACATCCTCCACTTCCCATTTTTCTTTTTGACTAACATAGGGTTAGCTAACCACTCTAGATGGGACACTTCCTTGATGAATCCGGCCGCCAAAAGCTTCTGCACCTCCTCGCCGATGGTCCTGTGCTTTTCCTCGTCGAATCGACGCAGGCACTGCTTCACCGGTCTAGAGCTAGCCCGGATGTCCAAGGCATGCTCGGCGACCTCCCTCGGTATGCCCGGCATGTCCGAGGGACTCCACGCGAATACGTTGGCATTCGCACGAAGAAAGTCGATGAGCACAGCTTCCTATTTGATGTCGAGGGTGGCGCTGATCCTCAGCGCCCGGTCATCAGGGCAGGTAGGGTCGACCGGGATGAGCTTGACAGCCTCCGTGGGCTCGAAAGTCCTGGCACGACGCTTGGGCTCGGGTAGTTCGCTGCTGAGTCGGTCGAGGTTGGTGATGAGGGTCTCGGCCTCCACGAGAGCCTCAACGTACTCGATGCACTCAACGTCGCAGTCGTATGCATGCTCGTACGTGGACTCAATCGTGATAACACCATTGGGACCCGGCATCTTGAGCTTGAGGTAGGTGTAGTTGGGGACCGCCATGAACTTGGTGTAGCACGGCCGCCCCAGGATGGTGTGGTAGGTTCCCTTGAATCCAACCACCTCGAAGGTAAGGACCTCCTTGCGGTAGTTGGAGGGGTTGCCGAAGCAAATGGGCAAGTCGATGCGCCTGAGGGGTCGCGTGTGTTTCCCTGGCATGATGCCGTGGAAAGGCGCGGCATCACCCCGGAGCTGTGACTGGTCGAGCTCCAAGAGCTCTAGGGTGTTGGCATAGAGGATGTTGAGGCCACTACCTTCGTCCATCAACACCTTGGTAAGTCGGGTGTTGCCGATGATCGGGTCGACAATGAGTGGGTATTGCCCGAGATTCAGGACATGATCGGGGTGGTCATCCCGATCAAAGGTGATCGCCTCCCGAGACCAGTCGAGGTATCGGGGAGTGGCCACCTTAACCGAGAAGACTTCCCAGTGTTCCCTCTTTCACTAGCGCGTCGTGAGGCATGCTGAGGGCCCGTCGAAGATCATGAATGCGTTGTGCACCTCGGGGAACCCGTCGTCCTTGTCGTCGTCCTGGTCGCCGGCGCCCCTCTTCTTGGCATCATCGTCGGGGAGCCTGAGCTTAGCATAGTAATGCTAGAGCATGGTGCACTCCTCGAGGGCGTGCCTCACCGGGCCCTAGTGGTAAGGGCAGGGCTTTTGAAGCATATCGTCGAAGAGCCTGGGACCTCTGGGGACCTAGGGATTCTTGCGCTCTATGGCTGCGACTAGATCATCCTTGAGGACCTCCTGCTTCCCCTGGTGACCCTTTTTCTTTTTCTTGGGGAGGTGGGGAGCCGAGGCCTCGGGGGCCTCGTCCCTCCGCTTCCCCTTAGCGTTGTTTTCGGGGAAGATGGCCCCAACAGCCTCTTCGCCCGAGGCGAAGTTGGTGGCGATGTTGAGGAGCACGGTAGCCGAGCTCGGCACGTTCCGACCTAACTCTCAGACCAAGTCTCGACAGGTGGTACCGGAGAGGAAAGCCTGGACAATTTCTGAGTTACCGACGCTAGGCAACTCGGTGCATTGCTTGGAGAAGCACCGGATGAAGTCTCTGAGAGATTCGTTCGGCTTCTGGCGACAACTTTTAAGGTCCTAGGAGTTCTTGGGGCGCACGTATGTGCCCTAGAAATTCTCGACGAAGACCCTAACCAAGTCACGCCAGTCATGGACCTATGAGGGAGGGAGATGTTCAAGCCAGGCTCGCGCCGAGTCTGACAGGAACAACGGGAGGTTGCAAATGATGAGTAGGTCATCATCCGCGCCACCTAGCTGACAAGCCAGGCGGTAATCGGCCAGCCAATGTTCGGGATTGGTTTCACTGCTGTACTTCATGAGGTTGGCTGGTTGCCGAAACCAGGCCAGAAAATGAGCAGCGGGGATGGCTCTGCTAAAGACTCGAGGACCAGGTGGCTCAGGGGAAGGAAAGCGGTCTTCCCCACTATCGTAGCGGCCACCTCGGTGTGGATGGTAGCCCTAGGCGGGCCCCTCATTATCATGGCGCCGTCGCCTGCTGACCGCTTTGTGGTCACCCTACGCCTCGCGTCGGTTGCCGAGGCGGTCGTGCAGCAAGGGGACCCTGTTAATTGTCGGTGCCCGAGTGGGCTCAGGACGAACCGAGGCCTCCCTATCCTATCGAGGCAGTGCCGTGGGAAGGTCTAAGGCGCGCCCGCGCTGTTAGGAGGCGAAACTATCGGCCTGCTGCACCGCAGTGATTTCGAGGAGATCCTAGAGCTCGCCGTGGACCCGTCGCCCCTCCGTGGTAGAGGGCTCGGGCATCGTTCGGACTAGCATCGCCGCAGCTGCGACGTTCTGGCTAGCGCGATTGAAGATTGGGGGTTGCTCACCCCCTTTGTCGTCGTTGATACGGTGGTGGACGTCGCGGGCCCTCTGCCATCACCGCGACCTTGCTGCTCCTGCTCGAGAGTGTCTTGGAGCTACTGTAGAAGGAGTCGGTCTTGGTCGACCTTGGCCTAAAGCTCACAGAGCTGCTCCAAGTCCAGGCATCGAAGTTGTCCGGGGGCAAGGTTCTCGTTCTGCGCTGCCGGTAGGACAACGCGTGAAGGTGTGGCATCGCCTGCTCCCTGGCGAAGCGGGGAACGGTTGCCTACCCCCTCGTCCTCATCGCCCATGCTCGGCATCCCGAGTCCGACATGGAAGCACTCACGAGTGGGATCGTAAGTGCCTTCGTCGTCAGAGTCGGAGTAGCCAAAGCAGTAGTCACTCGCGGCCAGGAAGCGACGCATGGCTTCAGGGTCACGAAGTTTGGAGAAGTCCACTCCGGCCCACACCTCGTCCTCCTCCGAGGAGTCAGCGTGGGTGTAAGTCCAAGTCGTGGTGCCGAAGTCGAGGGCGAAGCATTGGTGGCGTCCCAAGGGCTCTGCGTGAGCAGAAGCGTAGGCGGAAGCATAGGTGGTGGCGGCATTTCTCAACCCGAAGGGGTACGGGGATGGTGCCATCGCCAGGCTTTGCTCCGCCGAAGTCGACTCCTCAGGAGGTGGTGGGGCAGAGCTTGATGATGGGGCATCGTCGTGCGCCACCGGCTTCTTTTCCTTGTCCAAGCTCAGGCTAGACAGGTCCCTAACTAGGGACCTTGTGCCAACAGCTGGGCGTGGGATACCGGTGGAGCGCGGCGCATCACCCTGAGCTTGCGTGGTGCCGGGGTGGTCCCGCCCGTGCCGTGCCTAGCGAGCGTGATGAGGGCGGCGGCCTGGGCGCCGCCTACGCCCAAGCTGCTAGGGCGCAATGTCATCGACGGTCAGTGGGATTCTGGGTGTGAGGAGTACCATATCGTACTCATGTCCTAGAGACATGAACTCTAGGCTCTTGAACCAGATTATCGTGCCTAGACGCAGTGGTCGCACGGGGTCTGCCATCCGGAACTTTTCGGGATGACGAAGATGACACGCAGTAGGCCCCTACCTGGCGCGCCAACTGTCGGTGTTTTGGACCGACGAGCCCTCAACCAACTAGTAAATTTGTACTGCGTGTTCCCAATCCCGGATGGTGATGCAAAGAGACACAAGGTTTATTCTGGTTTAGGCAATAGGTGCCCTACGTCTAGTCTGAGAGATCGATCTTGTATTCCTTGCACTGAGGTGCTCGTAGTAGGGGTTTACAAGCAGGGCGAGAGAGGGAGCTAGTCCCAGGTCTCTACGTGGGGTGGTGTGGTTTGCTTGAGATGTTGATCTCAGGCAACGGGGAAGCACGTGTTCGTCTAGGCATTTATGCGTGAGTTCATCGCGTGGGCGTAGGCCTAATCGTAAGCGTCCGATTCTCCTCCCCCTAGAAACGGCCGTGGTCCCTCCCTTTTATAGTTGAAGGGGGGATGGAGGTGATACATGTGTTAGCTATGCGGCGTCATGCGACCAGAGGCGACATGTCCGAGCCTTGTAGCCTGTCACTATGGTGGCATGGTCGATGGAGTGGTCCTGCTCTTGAAGTGCTGGGGCGACGCGCCGGTCACGCCCAATCCTGTGCGACATGGGAGCTCCAGTGATGGCTCGACGTAGGGCATGGCGGACGTCATGCTGGTCGCTGTGCGTTGACAGTATGAGGAGCTGAGGCCCGGTTGGTGCTGAGGCCCGGTTGGTGCTGAGGCCGAGTCGCCGTGGGGGCTCAGTGGGTGCGAATTCCGAGGTTGCCGAGACCCTAAAGTGGATTGCTGAGGCTTAGAGGGAGCAGTTGGTCCCGTACACTGATTCCGAGGCTATTGTGACTTGGACTTGACTTCCCACGCCGTGTTGTTCCTGGAGCAGGGGTTTGGTAGCACAGTGTAGTGCGGGCGCTGATCGTGGGCACAGCACCAGAGCACAGTGGCTGGTAACCCCTGCCCCATCCTGTCCTAGACGGTATGGCGTTGATGCGGCTTCCCATCTCGTCGGCCGCTCCGCTGTGTCGAGCCGTCGTCCGGCTGATATCACGGGAGTGGTCGGTTGCATTAATGGGACGCGGTGCTCTGTCGGGGAGATCGGTCGAGGCAGAGGCGATGGGTTATTGCTGAGCCGGCCTCGAGCGAGATGGGGAATCGACATCTCGTCTGAGGCTTTACGCGCGGGGCCTCGGGCGAGACGGAGAATTGGTTCCCTATTCGAGGCCTTTCATGCGAGGCCTCGAGCGAGGCGAAGATTCGGTAGGCCTTCTAAGGCCTCCTGCGCGAGGCCTCGAGCGAGGCGGAGAGCCGGTGGCCTCGGACAAGGCTGGGGTTAGCCAATGGTTCGTCTCTTGGCTTTGATTTTGATGGGGTCTAAGCGATTTTTTCGGTATACGCTTAGGGGACCCCGTTTCATGGTACCCAACACCTACAAATATACCTTTGCCTTGCGCATTCCATTTCATCTCCTTTGTCGGTGATGCAACACAAGCATCCAACCTTCATCTTTATCAAATGATGAAAAATAATCATTCATAGGTGTAGCCAACCATGCTACCTTTGATAATTGTCCATAGCATGAACTTCCTCCATCACTGTCCATCAAGCCACTTGATCATCAACACAAATCAACACTTGGCTTGATCTCTTTGAATGATATGATCGACTTTATGTCATCATGAGGCCTTATTGGTTCATCGATCGCAGCTTCGCTTGCTCTTTACCGTTGCCTCGGTCCATCGGCGCCAAGCTCTCTACTCACGCTTCACCGCCTCGATGGTCCATCGTACCCGAGCCTTTAGCTTTCCCTTCACACTGGCAACCCGATCCTTTGTAGCCAAGCCATGCCTCTTGATCTTCTCCACGTAGCCACATGACATCATGTCATGTCTCATATGCAATGTGCTCCTCCAAAGCACTAGTTGAGCACTTGCAACATAACTAAGCCACTTCTCCATCATGGCTTTAAGTGTTGCTCGTACTAGTGTACCTGTGGACTAGTCACCCGTGTATCTCACATCAAACACATATTAGTCCACCTAAATTGTCACTCAATTACCAAAACCAAATTAGGGCCTTTCACCGATAGCCTTTGTCTTGAGGCTTGTCAACATGATTCCTTGTCATCTCCACCATGGCCTTCAAGCCGGTCAAAGCCTCCATGTGGACCAACCTTTTGCCTTTCATTTCTCATGTGAAATGTTAGTCCACAGATGCTATTAATTACCAAAATGCAAACAGGCGCCTAGATGCTTTCACTATCCCACCCAGCTGTTTAGACCTGGAGATGGAGCTACACGAAAACGGGGTTCGAGCAACGTTGGTGTACCCCCGGTCGACTGCCTGTGCCTGCTCCGCTGAAGTTCTGTGATGTAATTTTCTTTTAGATCCCTGGGTCCTTTTTAAATAAAGTTATCGCTTTTGTAATAAACACCACAATGTATCACTGTTGATGTTGTCACATGTATGAATAAGCTGATCCTGGCATACATGTGATTTGCATTCAGTTTTGCCTTTAAAACCGGGTGTCAGAGAATGGCTAGGGTTTGGGCCGTCACATGACTCTGATTTTGGTCCACAGGTCTGCTAGGTACTCCCTCCGTTTCAATACATAGCTTTTGCTATGCAGTTACATATAACGTATGTCTAGATGCATAATAAAAGCTATGAATCTAGAAACGGCAGAACAACTTATAATTTGGAATAGAACGAGAAATTTAGATATTTTACAATTTGAAGACAACTTCTTACAAAAGAACTGCAGGTTGTAAGGCCATGTTCGGGGGGGGGGGGGGGGGTGGTGTTTGTCAATCATTATTCTAGCGGGAATAAAGGAATGAAAAACATACAAATGGAAGAAAGCAGAGGAATATTAAATGAATGGAGGTGTTAAATAGAGGATTGGAAAATACAGTAATTTTATAGAAATAGGTGTTTTGAACGCAGAAAATATGACTAGCGTAAGAATTTGAGAGTTAGTCGCAAACTGATGGTTTAAATTAAATTTAACAGTGAATATTTCTTTTCCTTTTATAAAGCTGGTACATAAAAGCATGGAAGAGGTCCCTGTATGGCCATATGCTAGCATCTTCTTATCCGGTGGCTTTCTCAAAGCGATGCATCATCATAGTGTGTTTGGTTTGTTGGTGAGGAAAGCCTGGCTCGCACCTGGAACCAGGTTTTGCTGGACATGCTATAGAGATGCGAGCTGTTCTTGTCTACTTCCTCCGTTGCTTTTTAGCCGTAGTTGTTATCTCCGAGGAGCTAAACATACTCAACTTTGATTAAATATATATAAAAAATATTAATATTTATGGTACATAATTAATATCATTAGATAGATCATTAAATCTATTTTTATAATAAATTTATTTGGGGATACAAATATTGCTAATATTTTATATAAACCTGGTTCAACTTAAGAAAGTTTGACCAACACAAATAGCATAGTGACACTTAAAAAAGGACAGAGGGAGTACATGTCTATAGTATGGCTGAGAAGAGATGGTGTTTGGTTGCCTGCGTGAAGTCGGACCATATGAAATAAAAATAGAAAAACAAGAGATATTATAATAATTAGACCCCCTTTGGAACGCAGAAATTTTGCAGGAATTATATAGAAATTTCACAGGAATCAGTTTATTAATTGCACTCTACTAGATCATATTTTACTTTTAATATCTTAATTTACTTTAAAATACACTAATACCACTTAATATATACTAATCATATGTTAATAGCATCAATAAAAAACTTTGTTGTAAATAAAATATATATCCAGGGAGTCAGGCTCTGCGCTACCTTAGGGCTCGTTCGTCCAGGGTCATTCCGGTTAGGAACCATTCCTGGTTGAGAGTTGTAGATAAGTGTTCCTGACCGGAACGGACCCAGGCCACGGAACGGATCCAGGCCACGGTTCCCAGGAACCGAACAGGCCCTTATGCATGGGGAGCCAGGTTCTGACTCTGATACGGGTAACCAAGCGCTTGCGAGGAACCTGCGAGAACCGGGCAGAGGCTACAAAGTCCACTCGGTGAGGAGAAAAAGTACTTTTTTTAAGGTTTATTTGGATTCATGCCATTATTATAACTTTTGATGTTTGGAGAAACGTCATTATTATTTGTCTATTTTGAAGCATGTCATTATAATTTTTTGTTTCCCACAAATATGACATAGAATACGTATGGACACGGCTTGAGTCCAGCTGCAGACGTATACGAAGACGTATACTTCATCGCAGCCTCTCTCCTCTGTCACTGACACGCGGGTCCCACATGTCATCTTCTTCCTCCTCCTCTCCTCATCTTCCCTTGCTGAGCGCGTCGATGGCGATGGCGAGCAGCAGCAGCACACGGCCGAACAACAGCAGCAGCATGCTTTAAAATAAGTAAATAGTAATGGTGTTTCTTCCGACATCAAAAATTATAATAATAGGAATCCAAATAAATTTTTTTATGGTCATAGGTCCCACCGCAAACATGCAACCGAATCTTGCCGCTGAAGAAAAATTTTAACGCGAGGCATCGTACATACGCGGTGCAGGAAGCGATGCAACGACTGCGGCGAGAGAGAGCAGCAGTGTACAGTAACAATATGTGTTCTATCTCGTCTACTAGTCGGGTTTTTTTTTCTTTTGATTGAAAGCACTGCTCTACTACTCGTTTGCTTCGCCGTTTGGACATCCGGATCATGCGAGGACGCCGACCAACAAAGTGGAGGAGAATAAAGCTTCCTTTGAAACTTCCACTCAATTGCTGCTCTCTTTTTTCCTCTCTCACTGGACACGATGCCCAATGGTCCCACTTCTCCGGTGAGCCTCTACTCCGTTGAGAGGTCGTGAGTCGCTGGCACTCGTTTTCTTCGTTCGTCGGCGTCATCCGTGCTCATGATGCTATGCCCCCTGATGACACTCATCTGCTCACGCAATCACGAAGGAAAAGAAAATAAGAGATAGGAGTGGATTCTTTTTTTTCTCTTCCCGCCGTGAAATCGGCATTTTAGCTGCAGGCTTCCAGCTTTTAACTTTTCCCCAACCTTCGTTTCTCTCCCTCACGATCACGAGTCACGCAGACGCAGGCAGCGGCCCGATCCGTTGGGAAAAGGCCGCCGCAGATCTGAGTTTTTACTGCACCTCTTTTAATCCTAGACGGAGATGGACATCGACGGCAACCGAAATGCCCGCCGAATCGTATTTGCGGCACGGCGCCGTTCCGCTGAACCGACGGCCATACGCGTAGACGACGTACGAGAGGATGCATCAAACAGTGTATAAAGAGTTTTCCACCCTTCATGCCTTTTGATAAAGTGGGTGCACTCTCGAGCCTAGAGCCCACTCACTTTTGTTTTAGGGTGTATTTAGTTTGTGAAATGAAAATTTTTGAATATTATATTAAATGTTTTGGGATATTAGAAAAGTTTTCAGATACTAATAAAAAAACTAATTGCATGCCTCGTGTGAAAACCAGAGACGTAGCGCTTCCGAAAAGGAAGAATATGGTTCCTCGGTACCCATAACTCCATAAGCCATGTGATGTGCCGGAGTTGACTCCTCTACCCGCGTCCACTCACTGTCCTGGCCGGCGTCTTCTCGTGCAGCTCCCATCGCCACCCCCCACAGCGCACATCTCCCGTACCCGGTCGGTCTCGGACCCAGCCGCCTCTCTCCAGTCCGTTCATCACCGGCGTCCGATCCGGCTGTTGCTGCCGGCCTCCACTGAGTGCTGCTCAGCTCGGCTGCTGTACGTCCGTGGAGGACGGACGACGGACGACGGCCATGGAGAAACTACAATGGATTCTCTCAGCCGGGGCCAACTTCTACGGAGAGACCCAGACGAACAACGAGCTGGACCGCCTCCGAGCCACCTTGCCCAAGGCTCGCAAGCTCATCTGTCGCGTCGAGTGGGGCATGTTCAAGGACAAGGAGCTGGCGAAGCTTCTCTCGCATCTCAAGGACACCACCTACGATGCAGAGGACATCCTCCGCGAGCTAGATGACCAGGTGCTGAGGCAAAGCATACAGGACGCTGACCGGAGCAGGGCAGGTCAGCTCCTATCTTCCTCTCTGAATCTTGCCAAAATTTGGATCCTTCGTGGCAAAGCAAGGATAAAGGAGATGCAAGATAAGCTCGACAAGGTTGTGGCTGAGATCGAGGGGATGCTCAATCTTATGGGACTTATGAGCTTTGAGCCATCACAGATCATGCCGGAGACGAGTTCGGTCATCAGCACCCCGGAAGTTGTTGGTCGTGATGGTGAACGAGATGTGTTGATCGAGATGCTTGGTGTGACGATTGGGCGCGAGGCCCAACGGGATCAGGTGATCAAACTATTGGGAGTGCAACTCGCCGGGACCGGGGGCAATAGCTCTGACTCTGAAGGTGGTGGATCTAATCGCCGGAAGAGAGAAGCCGCAAGCAATAATGGTGTCGCTTCCACATCCAGAGCCAAGCAACCAAAAGGAAACAGCGGCAGGGCTGGAGTTGCTGAGACTACTAACTGCACCAACAATGTTTCTGTCATCTCGATTGTTGGTATTGGTGGTGTGGGGAAGACTACCCTAGCTCAGTTCATCTACAATGATCCAAGGGTGCAACACCACTTTGGTGTGGTGATATGGGTCTGTGTCTCCGACTTGTTTGATAAGAGAAGGATAACAAAGGAGATCATTGAATCCATCCCTGGGAAGAAATTCGACACATCATCATGCAGTCTAAATGCTCTGCAAGTCGAATTGAAGGAGCGTCTGAAGATGTGCCCAAAATTCCTTCTGGTGTTGGATGACATTTGGCCGAATGCTAATGCATATTGGGAGGCATTTTATGCACCTCTGAGGTACGGACCCGAAGGCAGTATGGTCTTAGTGACTACAAGATGTCCAGTGGTTGCTACTCGTGTTACCACAAGCAACTGTGAGCCTGTCCAACTTGAAGGATTGCCTACTGATATATTTTGGGATTTCTTCAGAAAGTGTGCATTTGGTACAAATAACCCAGAGTCATATCCTCACTTGCAAGATATTGGTAAGAGCATTTGCACTAGGTTGTGCGGGTCTCCTTTGGCTGCAAAAACACTCGGGCGCTTGTTGAATATGAGCCTGACAGAGCAACACTGGAGGACTATCCAGAAGAGTGAACTCTGGGAGCTGCGGCATGAAGAGAATGAGATATTACCAGCCCTTCAACTCAGCTATTTGTATCTCTCAGAAGATGTTAAGAGATGTTTCATATTTTGCTCCATGTTTCCCAAGGATTATAGCTTTGAAAGAGATGAGATAGTTAGCATTTGGGTGGCCGAGGGCTTTGTTGTGCCAGGGGGAAGCATGCGTCCTGAAGATGTGGGGATTATTTACTTTGATGAATTGAGAAACAGATTTCTTTTCCAAACCGATCCAAAATGCCCGAATAAAACAAGGTACTTAATGCACGATCTGATCCATGATATGGCTGTGTCCTTTTCTATGGATGAATGCTTGGTGATGCAAGATTTAAGAAACCAGAACAAGAAGAGCAGAATGCAGAATACAGTTCGGCACATGTCGATTGAGGTGGGTGGTGAGTCATTGACCAGAATGGGAGATATTCAACATTTGAATAAACTGCATTCACTTAGGTTTGGAATCAGATTTGATGTTGAAATTACCTGGTTCAATCAGCTCTCTAACATTCTATTTTTGAGCCTAAAAGGCTGCCAGCTGGTAAAGCTACCCGGAAGCATATGTGAGCTGAATAGTCTCCGTTATCTTGATATATCTCGTAGCAGTGTACAAGAATTACCTGAGAAATTCTGGTGCCTTTACAACCTACAAGTTCTTGATGCAAGTCATTCAAAGCTGCAAAGAATTCATCAGGGCGTAACAAAGCTAATCAACTTGCGCCATCTAGCACTGCCAGCAGAATCCTCTCAGACCTTGTCATGGGTAAGAGGGCTTGGAAACCTATCTTGTCTACGAAACTTGAGTGAGTATATAGTTGCAGAAGAGACTGGGAGAGGAATTGATGAGCTGAAGTTCATGAATCAGCTCAACGGAACGCTTCGCATCAGATCTCTTGCTAATGTTTGGAACGAGGAAGAGGCTGCTGAGGCTACACTTGTTGGAAAGCAATACCTCAAGGAACTTGTTCTACAGTGGCGACAGGGATCATTAAGGTTGACGCGCAGTGATAATGGAGTGCTCGAAGGCTTGCGTCCGCATTCGAGAATTGAATGCCTTAAAGTCGATGCCTTTTGTGGTGATAGGCTTCCAAGCTGGTTTAAGCCAGAAGACCTTCCAACTTTAAGAAGCCTGGAGCTTTCCTACTGTGTTTCCTTGGAAAGTTTATCAATCCCCTGCTCTGCCGATGGAACACAAACGGGTGGCAATGATGGGACGCAGCATGCAAGCAGCAGCATCAGTCGCAACAATGGAATTGTGTCCTTTGCCTTTACAGGCCTCACTACTTTAGGTGTTTTCAAATGCTGGGCGCTGACAAATCTTGAGCAGTTCTTGACCCCAGAGATACTGCCATCCATCAAGTCGGTAACGCTTGAGGAGTGTGGGGATCTCGTATCAATACCGGTTCATACTTTTGTGGGGTTTGCTTGCCTACAGGACCTGAAAATATGTCATTGTCCCAAGCTGGAGTGCCCACGGGAAATGGTTCTGCCCCCCTCACTCCGACGACTCTGTATAGTGAATTGCAATGAGCTGGACAGGTCATTCCCAGCCTGCCTAGAGAACCTCACCTCTCTGACCCTCCTGCAGTTGTGTGGATGTGGCAGGGTCAAGTGCATCCTGTCGAACTCGATCGTCACGCTCACATGCCTGGTAATACGTGGCTGCTGTGAGTTGGGATCCATCGGAGGATTGCAGGGCCTTGCATCCATACAGCATGTCGAGCTATCTCACTGCCCTAAGCTTACTGAGGTGCAACAGCCCTTCGAGAAGAAGGAACTACAGACCAAGGAGGGGAAGGAACTACTCAAATATATACGTGGTTACAGGGATTTGGATGCAGCAGACCCATTAATATGGTAGTTCCAGATCACCTGTGACTACATGGCTTATCGCAGCCGTATAATGTGCATCCAACGGCTTAGTTGCAGTGCATGTGAGGGGGTGGTTAGATGCAATCCAACGGCTGACTCAATTTTGATCCAGATGCCTCAGTGCCAACCATGGTGATGGTGTACTTTGGCCAACCTGCTGACATATCTACCAGACCATATTTTAGAGGTATTTATTCTACCCTAATGATCCAGCCCAAGCGATGTATATATTCTCACTGCTATGTCAAAGTTGGTCATACGATTTGTATCACTGGGTTATTCAACTGCTTATATTTGCGACTTTACTTGTGTTCAACTTGAGTGGGAGTCATGTATACTAATGCGCACATATTGTTGCAAATGATTCAGTGATGTTCTAAAATTTGTAAAATATCACTTTGTTTATCTGATACTCTGATTTGGTTTCAGCCTATTTTGTATGTAGGAACTGAACATATGAAGCCATGATGTTTGGTGTAGTTATCAAACCTAAGCAGTTATTATAGCTCACTAATCTTGCTGGCATGGGCTTCTAGGTGCTCTAACTTACTAGCTGTCATAATTTTAGATTTTGGTTTGTCGATAAAAATTGATTATCTCTAACAATTTAGTTTAACCAGAACAAGAACTAGGCATGCTGGTTCAAACATAATATATATCACGATCTGGACACACCTAATTCAAGTTGTATTTGTCAGTTTTCAATTAATTTTGGCATTAATCGGTGTATATGTTTGTCAATATTCTATCTTGAGAGTAGTATAAGGCTGCTTATGTCTGAGAATAACCTGATGAACTTGGTAGTTTCTCGACCTCTTTCAACATGTTCGCTTGTTGGTTTTAGCCAGCCCAAACCAGCCAGTCAACAGTGTTTTTCTCTCACAATAAACCAGCACCAGCCAGCCTAAACCAGCCCAGAAACCAACCAGCGAACATGCCGTTTGACGTCAAAGGTGTGGACCATGCAATTAACTAGCAAGATTTTCCAATTATTTATTCAGGGACAATCGGACAACATATTTGCACGTACTGATATATGCAGCAGAGCAAGATGCTTATATGATTGAAATTCTCATCCAAGCAAGAGAGCATGTCCCTCTTGGTATAATTTATCTTCTCACTGTCTGCTCGGTAGAGAGAATTTTTATCTAATCCTTGGAATGCACCTCATGTTTTCGATATTTGTTTAAAACTATCGATAAGTCAAATGCTTAATGCGTATAAAGCTAATTGAATCTTTGCATCTCAACGAACGAATTCATTTTGCATAGTATGACTATTAGGTTTTTTTTTTAGATAAATGATAGTTTATATCCAGCTTCATCTACCCAGGGTAGAATCAGGCCAATTATTATAAAGTTTGGTACAACGACCAACACACAACCCACAAGGATCACAAGCTTATAAGTAGACACTAGGACAACAAAGCGGGAAGTAAAGTTCTGACTAATGAAGACTAATAAACCTAGTCGGTAACCATCCATTGGAATTAAAGAAGTGCAATGCTGATGTCTCCAGATGCTGCCCAATAAAAATCAGCTGATCCCGTAGATCATTACGCTGCTGCAGCCTTGCCCATTGCCGTAGCCAATGGGTTCTCCTGAATAGCACCTGCAAAAAAGTTTTCGGTCTGCATTTGTCAAAAACTACTTCGTTTCTTGTTAACCAGATTGTCCAACATAACGCTGACACTGCAGTTAATAACAAAGAATTATGTATGTTACCACCCGCCTTAGACCAATTAACAAATAAATCATATATACTGAGGGGGTGATAACCCAAACATCAAGTGTACAGTATGCCACAAGAACTTAGCATAATAACATTGGAAAAAAGGTGTTGAATAGTTTCTGGATGGTGACAGAAGCAACATTTCGTATCACCATTCCAGATTCGTCGTGCAAGATTGTCATTGGTTAAGATCACACCTCTTTTTAAATACCACAAGAATATTTTTATTCTTAAAGGAATTTTGATCAGCCATAAATCCTGTGACACTCTGACCCTATTGTTAATTAGTGCAGCATACATAGATTTAACAGAAAATATACCAGATGAATGTAATGCCCAAACAAACACATCCCTTTCCCCCTGTAAGTTCACATCTTGTAACGAGATAATAATTCTATGCCAATCCCTTAGATTTCTACCCCCTAAATTCCGGCGTAAGGAAATGTTCAGCGGGATTAATGCAAGTACAGTTGCCACAAAATCCTGCTTTCTTCTCACAATATTGAACAACGAGGGAAATTTATCTTTTAATGGTTGGTTTCCCAACCAGGTGTCCATTCAAAAACGAGTTTGTGACCTGTCTTTTACTTTGAATGAACCAAAAGTCATGAAACTATCTTTTACATTCATCAGTCCTTTCTAGAAGTGAGAGTCAGTGGGCCTTTTGGTACAGCTCCCTATAGTTTTATCTTTTATATATTTATTTCTCAATAATTCTTGCCACATGCCATCCTCAATTAACAGCTTGAAGAGCCATTTACTCATCAGGCATTTGTTTTGTAAATTCAAATTATGTATGCCTAAACCACCCTGTATTTTTGAATGGCACATAATTTTCCATTTGGCCAGTCTATATTTTCGCTTGTGATGGTCGCTTTGCCAGTAGAATCTTGATCTAAAGCGGTCGATCTTTTCTAATACTCCTTTTGGGAGTTCAAAGAAAGACATCATAAACATCGGTAAGCCAGAGAGCACCGAGTTTCTTAAGACTGAAATACTGTCGTTTTTCATGATACTATTCACTGAAAACATATGCTATTTGTAGGATCCTAGGTGCATCCATTGTTAGCCCCAACAATGCAAAAAATAACTTTCAGTTCCATCTTTCATTCATATGGGCTACTCAACAACTGCTTTGGTACTTCCGCATTTGGATCCTGTTATCTAAAAGCGTGCATCTGCATGCTGCTATTAAATTAATTGCTGCTCCTGTTGAGTAAGCTGGACACAAGACACAACATATTGTGTGATAATTACAATTTATTTCTACTCAAATGAGCTTCCCATACATCTACATATGATGTGATACGATGCAACTTATTTCTTCAGCTTAACTTCATGTTTACTCTGTGATATGATGGTTCCGTTTTGCAATATTCATGTGCTTATGCTTATATTATAGTAGAATAATAATGGCTCAAAACTGTTGGTTCAGGTTCTGTGCTGCAGTCTTCGGATGCAAAGTTGTTGTGAGGAAGGGGGTTGAATTTGCGTTAGAGCTTGTTCGGTTTGGCAGGGACTGAAAGGGGATTGAAAGGGACTGAGGGGGATTAAATCCCTAAGGCCTCCTTTGGAAGACCCAATCCATGGGGGTTTCCCCACCTTTTTCCTGGGCCAGGCTCCCACACGGATTTCGGCCCCATGGAGAAGCGCCCTTGAATTTGGAAACCCATCACCCGGGAGAGAGCGACCCGAGCCCCGTACTTTCCCCGGGGCGGCTCTTCCCCGGCTTGAGCGAGCGAGCGCGCGAGCGAGGGCGACAAAGAGGAAGGACCGCCGCCGCAGTCGTTGCCCCCACCGCCGCCACCGAGCTCGCCCCCCCCCCCCCCCCCCCGCCACCGCCACCGAGCTCGCCCCCCGCCGTTGCCGCTGTGCTCGCCCCCCCGCCGGCTTCTTCCTCATCTCCGTCGCCAGCCTCGCGACCGCCACCACCTCCGTCCGAGCTTCAAGATCTACTCCAGGTTAGCTCCAACAACCCTCTCTTCATGATTGTTCATCATGAAGAGAGGGTTGTGCTGCTGTGATTTGATTGTTTACTCGGTCTTGAGTGTATAAAAAATATACTGTTTAGGATTGTGTTTGTATTTTGATGTTGCACAAAGGAAAACAGTTGAGTGACATTCTTTTGTTGCCCAAATTGTGATAAATTGTGACATTCTTTAGTTGCCCAAAATATATCTTGATATCTAGATAGGTTTCTAAATAGTTTGAGTGAGAGCTAAAATAGAATACTGCATGCACTAAAATAGATAGGTTTCTAAGTAGTGCTCAAAGTAATTCTTGTTAGTGATCTCTCAAGTCGAAAAGCATACACTAACAGAACGATTAATTTCTTTTAGCATGCACATAGTGACCAGTGAACTAGGTCTACCCCATTAATTAGTTTCAGAGAAATAAACTAAACACTCACACATTTTCATCCGTCGTTTGCCGCAGTTCAGTAAACACATCCTATATACAATATATTATGCATGTTAAATTCATAAATCAGTACTATATATGAGTTATCAGAGTTAACAAGAAACAAGTACTTAGTTGATTGGAAGTCTCAAAGAAGTTGCAACGACATTATTAACATATAATAATTTGGAGCATTGTTCATCATTTTCAGCATTTTACCTTACATTTATATTTCTAGAATTTTAGCTTATATTTATCTTTCACCATTTTTTAGTAATGTCAACGTCCCAGGGTACAAGGGCTGCATGGAGCTACACGTATGAGAAAGGGCTGGTGGATGTAATGAAAGAGCATGTCAATATCCCAATGTACAGGGCACAAAATGGCTGGACAGCAGATGGTTGGAGAAATATTGCTAAACGGTTCAATGAAAACTTCCCTTTAGCTCATTTTTCAAAACAGCAAATGCAAGAGAAGGAGAAGGAGTTGAAAGGAAACTATAGGACAATTAGAGATGCCAGAAAAGAGAGTGGTGTTGGTTGGAATGAGACGTTAAGCATGATAATTGCCGAACCAAAGAAATGGGAAGATCTAATTGAGGTTAGTCACTTTCTGTCAATTATATAGTACTGTGTTTTCACTATTTTAAGAAGCTAACCAAAATATTGCTTTGTTGCATTTAAGAGAAGAATCCCAAAGTCAGTAAGTTCCAAAAGAAGCCACTTCCTCTTTATGAACACCTGGCATCATTGTATGCAGGTAATTTTCCTTTGTTTGCTCATGAATACAATTTTTGTGGTGCTGTAGTGCTGTATTCATGAGCTAGCTGTATCGTAAATCTGAATTTTTGTATAAGTGTGCTCTTTATTTTATTAAGCTCATCTGTGTTGCAGTAAGAGTATTCAGAACTGTCATAAATTTTTGTACAAGTGTGCTCTTTATTTTATTCAGCTCATGAGTCTAAAAGAACAACTATGTTTATTTGGTGGTCTGAGTTTAGGGAACCACAATTTTATCTATCATTATGGCCTTACCATTTGTTTGCTCTGTTTCTTAAATGAACATGTGCCTATGGTGCTGAATAACTTTGAATAATACCTAAGAGTGTATCTCTGATGTGTATTAATAGAAAGTATAGCCACTGGAGATTTGAATTTTACATCAACCGAGCCACCTAATATGATGGCACGACCTCTAATTGAAAGAAGACACTCTGAGCAAAGTACACAGAACACGACTGCTGGCTCTAATTCTGTTGGCATCAATTTTGATACAAATCCTTTTTCTCAAATTGAGGGCCCAGAAGTGCAATCTGCACCACCCTATCTCAATCTAGAGGAGCAAGAAAGTGCTAGTGAAAAAAACGCAAGCAAAGTCAAATGTCAGCTAAACTCGGCGAATTCATAGACTTGAGAAAGATCCAGATGGAGAAAAATCAGGAAAAACTAAATGAGAAGAAGAAAAAAGAAGATGACTATTCTGTAGAAAAGTGCATTGCTGTTGTGGATAGCATAGAAGACCTAACTATTGAGCAGAAGGTAGATGCTAATGAGCTCTTTCAATCTGAGATGAATCGACAGATATTTATGATGAAAAAAAATCTAGCTGTTCGACTAGTTTGGCTAAAGAAAAAAATTTCACAGGTATGTTTGCTTGTCTTAGTTTTCTCCTCTTCTTCTAGCATTAGACTGTTGTAGTGTTCATCTGATGTTGTGGATATTTATGATGACCTGAATGTTTATCTGAACGGATGCCTCTAATTTGATCATTGGAGACTGCTGTAGTGTTCATCTACTGTAGTGTTAGAACATGTGTGAATGTTTATCTGCTGAATGAATGAATGTTTATCTACTGTAGTGTTCATCTGTTGAATGACCTACTGAACTGTAACGCCCCAGAGTCCAAACGGCTCAGATCCACTTTGCACGCTGAGCGAACCACACCTACCACCATCTAACTTACGCTTTCGTCCTCGCTTCGCGTAAAAGGATTAACCCGGGGATGGTGGGATGGACTCTAGAAGCCTTATATGTTGGTCTATCCCACCTTTAACAACTAAGGTGGGACTAAACTCTCCACAATATCTCATTAACTTGCATATGGGCCACTATAGGCTAAATTCCAAACTGGGCCAGATGTCACATACACCCCCCCTTAAAGGAACCGACGTCCTCGTCGGCCCAACACACCCATAACTGGGCAAACGATGACCAAGAACGTTCCCTCTTAGCATACGCAATCGTGCGCTCAGTGCCGGCACATGTGCCATGCCGTGCACCCCGTAGGGCCTACATGTGCAATGAACCCCATGTCCGCACACCTAATCCGCACGTGCCCGTGGCCGCAAAGGTCGGCTCTGATACCACTTGTAACGCCCCAGAGTCCAAACGGCTCAGATCCACTCTGTACGCTGAGCGAACCACACCTACCACCATCCAACTTACGCTTTCGTCCTCGCTTCGCGTAAAAGGATTAACCTGGGGATGGTGGGATGGACTCTAGAAGCCTTATATGTTGGTCTATCCCACCTTTAACAACCAAGGTGGGACTAAACTCTTCACAATATCTCATTAACTTGCATATGGGCCACTATGGGCCAAATTCCAAACTATGCCGGATGTCACATGAACCTGTATGAATGTTTATCTGAACGTGACCTGTTGTAGTGTTAGAACATGACCTGGAGTGTTAGAGAGAGTATGTCAAGAGTATATGGAAATGCAATGGTAAATAAATTCAGAGTTTAGATAAGTTACACTATGTGAAAAAGAAATCCCATGTACTTCTTTTCGTCAGTCGTCCTGCTTTGTTTGGTTTTTTTCTCTGTTCATCTCATTGCTAAGTTACTAATTCCACTGATGTTACATGTTTTTTTTGCTACAGAATTAGACCTGAAATGTCTACCTCCCTCGTCTTGTGTGTTCATCTCTTTGCTGCTAGCACTGGACACAAAGGAGTAGAGGGTAGCTAGCTAAGATTGAATTTTTAATTTGTGTTCGTATTCCATGATGAATAGAACTATATTATTTCGACTTTGGAGCTGTACTTTGACAATAGGTGCAGATTCAAGCTTCTTTGAGAACTATCTTGCTTTGTGCTAAATTACCTATGCAATTATGCTATAATTTTGGAGCTGTAATCTCTATTGGAGCTATAATTTTAGAGCAGTAATCTCTATTCGAACTGTATTATTACTGCTTGAATTTTGGTCTACATATGAGCTATACTTGTTCACAAATCAATCATGATTTGTATTATTTATGTAGATCTCTTATTTTTCATGTTATCTGACTTTCTTTGATTTTATTTTAAAAAAATTAATGATTTTTGGGTTTTTTCTGATTTGATGATTACTACTGATGTCTATTATTTTCTTGATTTGTTATTGATTTTTTCTCTGAGTTTTTATCCGATTCTAACAATTCTTGAAGCACCAGCCTGCACCAATAGCCTCAGGCGCACACCAGGCGGTTCATTCATTTGGCCATAGACTAAGCTACCTTTGATTCCTCAATATTTTTGGAATTAATTACTCCAGATTCCTTCATTTTCATATAAAGATCATTTCCTTCACGAGTCCGTTCCCCTACTCCGCCAAATACGGATACGCCTCCGTGAGCTTTAGCAATGTTATTGATTAATTCCATAATGAGTACTGTTTGAAGCAGGCAGCAGAGGCAGAGGGGGAGTGAAGCCACGGGAGGGAAAACCAAATGGAAAAGGGGTTAGGGGAGGGAAACAACAAGGTTTGATAAGTCCAGTGAAATCCCCCTCGGGGCCTCCTTTCTCTGGGCGTGGCTTCCCTCTGCATCCAAAGAAGGCCTAAGGGCTAGTTGGTGGACGTAAACGAAAAGCAATTTCAAACACCCTCCAAATAAGGTGTGCTACATAGCAATAGAAAAAAAGTTGTTAAACAGTTTCTTTTATGTTGCAAAAACAACAACTCCCATCGCCAAAGCTATCCGCAAGCGGCAAACACATGCATTTTTTTTGAGAGCTTCAGATTTGCTTACAAAGCAATTGTTTCTAGAATACAAACACCTTTAGGCGGTCTAAGGAACCACACATGCCTCAGCATAAATACTACTTCTTGCCAAAATATGCGCATGTGTGTTGTGTCAGCGATTCTCGTGTGTGAACCTCTGACTTGACCTCCCAAATTATCTGGATAGATGCACCGGAATCTTTCATTCATATTTTTAATCATAGGCAAGCAGCCAAATACCACCATGACCGTGCGTAGCAGCAGGTCCCAATATAGAGCGAAACTGCTTCTCTACATGCCAATGTCTCAAGTGATTATGTATGAATTGCATCATCAAAGACTATAGCCGAAGCACCCAGATACCTGCCGGTGGGGGGGGGGGGGGGGGGGAAGGGAATCCAGTCGAATTGTTGTGCATGTACTTGCAGTATATGCGCTATCGACTACCTTATTTCCTTCAACCATGTGAGATCAAAGATGAATGAGTTCACGAAAAGGAAAATAGATAATGGGTTTTGGAAGATATTATCGTGGATAGCTTTCCTGCAGGCATATCAAATTATCCATAGTATAACTAGAACTAGGATTAAAATCCTCATACTTCAACATCCACTAGTAGAGAAATGGGTTGTAGTCCCGATTTCCCAACCGGGACTATGAATCCGGGACTAAAGGTCCTGGCCTTTAGTCCCAGGTCACATAACCAGGACTAAAGGTCCATCCTCAGAAAAAAATAAACAAAATTGTAGGGAAACCTCTCTTGTGATGTGTGAGATTCGAACCCAGGACCTCTTTCCTCGCGCATAAACTCCTTATCAATTCAGTTGTACACCACATGTGACAGGGTCCTGGACACTCTCCTTTTAAATTGACCTGTGGGGTACCTTTAGTCCTGGGTGGGAGACCTTTAATCCGAGTTGGTGACACCAACCGGGACTAAAAGGTCACCCTTTAGTCCCGGTTGGTATTACCAGCCGGGACTAAAGGTTGAAGGACCTTTAGTCCGGGTTGGTAACACCAACCGGGACTAAGGGTGGCCTGCTGCGAAAGCGTGCCAGGACAGGGGCCTTTAGTCCATGTTGGTAGCTCCAATCGGGATTAATTCTTTCTTTACTCCCGGACGCAAAAAATACCAAGACTAAAGCCCAAAATCAAAGCGGATGAAAGGTCATTTCTCTACTAGTGATCTCTATCAACAATGAAAAGATCCCTATCCTCGATTCCCCGTTGAAAGGATCTATGGATGGCTAGAGGGGGGTGAATCTCCTAATTAAACTTTCTACAAATTCATAAATAAGCCTGGGCAAAATACCCGATACCCATTACCCGTACCCGAATTATCCAAACCCGGACCCGAATTACCCGAACCCGAGGTACCCGATCCCAAATTCGGATAGCGATTTTGATTACCCGAAATTAGTTTGGGTAATTCGGGTAATATCCCCCGGTACCCAAACTACCCGAACTACCCAAAGATTTATTTTTGTCTTTGTATTTATCATGTGTTGTTAGCTGAACCATTTAACTTATCACTTTATTAGAATATAATTCTCTCTATTTGAATGAGTGATTGTAATATATTATTCTCTACAAATTGCTATTGAAATTCTATACAAATTGCTGCTGAAATTATGTATAGATCGCTACTGAAATTTAGTGTAGTTTGTTGTTTTCTATAAATTTGGGTATATCGGGTAATACCTGAACCCGAACCCGAATTATCGGGTACCCGAATTTGCGGGTAGTGTTTTTTCGGGGGTAATATCGGGTAGCAATTTTTATTACCCGAATTTTGAATTACCCGAATTACCCGACCCGAAAAAATCGGGTAACCCGAACGCCCAGACTTGCTCATAAACACTAGGCAAAGGTGTTAGTATAAAAGAGATGATCCTAATAGCCACTACTTGCCTAGCCTATGCAAAACAACGCAAGCCCCCTACACAATTCTAGTTGCAAGAACAAGAAATAAGCACTTCACACAAACAAGCAACTAGAGGCTCTACTGTTGACGGTAGTTAACAACCAATTTAAACCGTCAATTAAACATGTATAAGGGAATAAATATAATTACCAATGAAGGTTTAGGGGTTTAAACTAATAAATTCCACGAGTTTTGGTGAATCTGTGTTTCCAGCAGGGTTTAATTAGAAAACCGCCAAGGAGGTCCTAATCATCAAAGGAAAATATGGAGTTCCGCCGTGGTACCTACGTTGGAAGACTCTAGAAAACTCCAGAAGCCACATCACCGAAGTAGAGAGCAAGGGGATGACACGTGGGGCCGCTCGGCCCCACTGTCAGGCCCCCGGCCCCCCTGGGCCCACCTATCAGCCAGCTTCGTATGTCGGTCTCCCACCGCCTTTGAGGATGCATCTAGGCCGTTGCTTAAGTCGGTTTGATCCAAGGGCTCACGTTGGACCCTTAGGGCTATATAATCCAGCCCCTGCCTCTCCCCACAGGCATATATCAGAAGTCATCAAGTCATTTGAGAAGACAGAAACCCTAATCTCCTTAGAGCTCCTCCTCCTCCTCCATAGCATAGCTAGTTAGGATAGATCTAGAGGGAGGCAAGCGGGACTTCGCTTGGATTCCTGATCTTGTCAAGAGCGTGGTTTGGTATAAACTTTGTACCCTGCTCTCTCTTGTTTCTCCATTATTTTTATATGCTAGTTACAATTGTTATGACAATATTAGTATTCATCTTATTCATGTTCTTCATTATGATGTTCAATGTCTACTTTGATTATATATTAGTATAGCTAGTTTGTCATTGTGTTTATGCATAAGTTCGTATAGAGCTCACTCTGATGTACACGGGGTGGGTGGTCGACATTGTGTAAGCGTGGTGCTTATACATTGTTTACCTACGGATACACCCTATATTCTGGGTCATGTGGTAGATCGTGGATGTGATACTCCCGTTGAGTCCTTTATAGTCCACTCCCCGAATATTGGTGCACGTAGGGTCCGATTACGAAGGTAGAACGAGCTATGCCCTCAATCTTCCTTAGTAATATCCCTTAGGTGTAGATATGATGATGATCTTAGCCATGATTACTAGGTGTAATTGCACTAATTAAATGTATTCTTTGATTTGTAATTAAGAATGACTTAGGAATTATTTCTCTAATATTCTACCTGACCATGCTAATGCTATAGAAAGAAGTGCTCTGAGTGATTTATTATTCTCATTACTTATCATTTATACATCTCTTATCTTATGACTTGCCCCTGTTGTGAGTAGAATATTGTCTATGGTTTATTTCTCCTTCAATAATATAAGTTATCAATACATATCTATGCTAGACCTTCCCAGTGGTAAAAATATAAATAATGATACCTGTAATACTCTCGGGTAAAATGCTACAATGGTATATTATCTGTGTGCTTGCGGATACTTTTCATTTATAGATTTATATGTATTCTCTCTAGTCACATAATTAATAAAGAACTGCTTAGTGTTATTCTAGTAGCAATGCTATGTAGTACCAATACATATCTCTGACATCATCACTAGGGATGACAACCTAGTAAAGTTAGGAGGTATAGGTTTACAATAGGTGGCTAAGTACTCAAACAAGTGACACGTTAATAAACACCAACATCTACTAAACAACTAAAGAGCTAGCACAAAGAACAACTAGGTTGCACTACTAAACAAAAGAGATAGCTACAACTACCACTAGAGAGCTAGAGCTACCAAGCAACAACACAAGCACAATATATATGAAATGAAATTGCAAGTGTTTAGAACACAAAACAATGGGGCAAGTGACACAATGAATTTTTTTCCCATGGTTCAGTTGCTTGCCGGTAACCTATGTCCCCGTTGAGGTGGATCCCAAGTTCACCGCTTCACTTAGAATGCCAGTAGAACACTAGGGACCTCTCTAAACCTCGATTGATTTCACTATAGTTGCTCTTGGCGAATCTCCCGCGGGGATGAGCACAAAACCCCCACAATAGCCAAAGACCGGAGACACCAACAATCACCAAGATTTTCTCCACGGTCCACCACAAGCACCAAGCCGGCTAGGTGACGGCAATCACCTAGAGTAACAAGAAATCCACAATCATAAATATTACCTAGTGCCATCAAATGCAACCTCAAATGCACACACTAGGGTTTCTCCAACCTCTCACACAAATGAGCACCAAGCTTAGAGAGGGAGAAGAGACGAAGGAGGTGTTCTTCAAGCTCTCAAGATCAACACTTGGAGCACTCAATCTCTCACTTAGGGTTAGCACAAAGCTTGGGAGAGAAAGAGAGGAGAGGGAAGAACCTGCCAATTTTGGATCTCAAGATTTTAAATAATGGTCAAGGAGCAGTAAGAGATGACGAGGGGAAGCCACCAAGACCCCCCTAGCCAGCACTGTTCACGCGCACAGCCTGGCCTAGGCAAAGGCTTGCACCGGAAATTCTGGTGTGGCCTTGCTGAAAGGTCCTAATGGCTAGAGGGGGGTGAATAGCCTATTAAAATTTCTACAACAACACTTAACAAACCGGTTAGACAATTATGAGGCGAAACAAGTGTTGCGCTAGCCTACGCTAGCCTACTAAAATTGCAAGCCACCTACCATAATTCTAGTTTATATAGTTTCTATCCACACAATAGCTATGTCACTATACTAAGTTAGTGTGCTCTCAAAGGCTAACTAAAGAGCCACACTAACCAAACTAACAAGCTCTCACAACTAGCTACACTAAAGAGCTTGACAACTAGTTTGCAGTAATGTAAAGAGAGTGAGCAATTTGTTTATACCGCTGTGTCGAGGAAGGAGCCAATCAATCACAAGAATCAATATCAATGAAGACCAATCATCTCGGAATCAAATGATGAACACAATTATTTTTACCGAGGTTCACTTTCTTACCGGCAAGATACTCCTCGTTGTGGTGATTTACTCACTTGGAGGTTCACATGCTAATTGGCATCACACGCCAAACCCTCAATAGGGTGCCGCACAACCAACACAAGATGAGGATCACACAAGCCACGAGCAATTTACTAGAGTACCTTTTGGCTCTCCACCAGGAAAGGTCAAGAACCCCTCACAATCACCACGATCAGAGCCGGAGACAATCACCAACCTCCGCTCGACGATCCTCGCTGTTCCAAGCCATCTAGGTGGTGGCAAACACCAAGAGTAACAAGTGAATCCCGTAGCGAAACATGAACATCAAGTGCCTCTAGATGCAAACACTCAAGCAATGCACATGGATTCTCTCCCAATCTCACAAAGATGATGAATCAATGATGGAGATGAGTGGGAGGGCTTTGGCTAAGTTCACAAGGTTGCTATGTCAATGCAAATGGCCAAGAGTGTGAGCTAGAGCCAGCCATGGGGCTTAAATAGAAGCCCCCATGAAATAGAGCCGTTGGACTCCTCATTGCACAGAACACGGGCCGATCGGACGCACCGGTCAGATTGACCGGACGCTGGACCTCAGCATCCGGTAACGCAATGCATGCGACGTGTCCCCCTTTTTTTTAAATACTGAGCATCTGATCCCAACAGTCAAGTGATGACCGGATGCACTGCTTTGAAGTGACCGGACCTGGACATCAGCATCTAGTCGTTTCCAGTAAGCATCCAGAAATGATTTTTCACGACCGGACGCGTCCGGTCATGCTCGACTGGACTCACCCAGCATCCAGTCACTTGGTGTCTCCTCTATGCACTGCCAGTCGGTAGGACCGGACGCAACCCTCCAGCATCCGGTCACTAAATGATACAGCATTCGGTCAGAGACCGACGCTAGCGTCTTTGCAGCTTCTACAGACCGGACGCGCTGGTCCAACCGAGCTCAGCGTCCAGTCACTTACAATAACCTCCGTCTTTTCTGTATAGGGCGATGATGAAGTTTCTTACCCTTGCTCAAATGTGCCATCCACCAAGTATATCACCTTGTGCACATGTGTGTTAGCATATTTTCACACATATTTTCAAGGGTGTTAGCACTCCACTAGATCCTTAATGCATATGCAATGAGTTAGAGCATCTAGTGGCACTTTGATAACTGCATTCTGATACGAGTTTCACACCTCTTAATAGTACGGCTATCAATCCTAAATGTGATCACACTCACTAAGTGTCTCGATCACCAAAATAAAATAGCTCCTACTATTTATACCTTTGCCTTGAGCCTTTTGTTTTTCTCTTTCTTCTTTTCAAGTCCAAGCACTTGATCATCACCATGGCATCACCATCATCATGTCATGATCTTCATTTGCTTCACCACTTGGAATGTGCTACCTATCTCATGATCACTTGATAAACTAGGTTAGCACTTAGGGTTTCATCAATTCACCAAAACCAAACTAGAGCTTTTACTTGCTGATTTTCTGGGCCAGCCCACTATCGCACAACAACCTCCAACGGTCCAGTCTCTCAAACGGTCATAGGTTCGGCCTCAAACGATAAAACGCGAACGACGGTAGGAAAACGGCGGACGGAGGACAGTGCACGCTCCCACACCGGATGACACACTGACACGTTGGGCCCACCACCACACAACATATGTGCGCACGCCACACACTGCCTCGAAAAAAGTAGGGCGGGCGGCTCAATTTTCTAGCGCGGGCCGCACGTGCGCCAAGTGACAGTGGACAGCATGGCAACGCACGCACGTGTCCCACTCGCACATGGGTGGGCCCAACGTGCTGGACGACCAGACCAGCATGATTCTCACTTGGGTCTGTGTGGTAGAACCACCCGAAATAACACACTTACAGAGGTGCTTGTCTTCCATTAGACCCTAAGCACCCCGAGAGCGAGCTACATTGGGCAGATTCCGTCGAGCACACCCCAAGGGAGAGCCCGAATAATCCATATTTTCTCTCAGGATCCAATAATAAAAACGAGTTTACATTACTTAGTCCATTTCATATATCCAGAGTTCTTTGAAATATATTATTACAGGACCAAATTCAGAGTGCGGAAATTAAACAGCGGAATGAAAAGAAACATCTATCGATAATAAACAAGGATCTATCTATGCCCACTAGAAGAATCCTTTACACAATGGCTACTTCTAAAGCTGCACCTGCAACAGGGATAAATAAACCCTGAGTACACAATGTACTCGCAAGACTTATCCGACTAGTAGGAATAATTTCTCGACTCTAAGGAATATGACAAGCTTTATGGTTTGCTGGGTTTCCTTTTTGTAGAAAGCAATACTAATAGTGCATCCTTATGTATGTTTATTATTAGCAGTCATGATTATTTCATTATCTAGCCATTCTATATAAGCACCTGTTCTACTTTCAAGCAGGAGTTGAGCAAACAGTTCAGAATAATAAGTATATGTTCAGAATAATAAGTCTGTGACTTGCCTAGAACCCAATGCAATGGCCGGTCCTTAACCGACAGAGATAGGGAAACAGTGTAACCAAGCTATGCCCTATTGGCTGTAGGACACAACCTCTTACACCCACCAATACCCAAACCATATCCCTGCTTAGTCTCCATTTTTCCTTCCACCATTTTATCATGAATGATCATAATAATCACCTATTGTGAGTAATGGCAGGTTACTCACGCTATTAAAAATCCTAAGCATAGCAACTATTCGACCTATGCTAGTAGGACTCATAGGTAGGTATATCTATGCATGTTGTTTCCATAAAATGCCTAAAACATAAATGCACATCACACACACACACACACACACACACACACACACACACACACACACACACATATATATATATATATATCCGATGATCATTCAAAATAAAGGTTATGCACCAGGGCTTGCCTTGGGCAGGTGGGGTGTCAACAAAGTCAGCAACTGATGGCTCCGTGGCTCCCTCCTATATGAGAATCTCCTCCTCATACTCCTCGATGATCTCCTCGTACTCCTGCTCACCCACAGGCATGAACTCTACCAACTCGTTATCTACATGCATAAAATGATGATGAAACACTTAATAATACAGCAACAACAACTCTTAAAATAAGAATACATATATCAAACTACTAAGCTAGCTCTATCGACTAAGACGCTAAGTTGCCTATCATTTCCACTAAACATGTATGAAACATTTCATGTATTAACTTAGCAACTAAAGGCATTCTTACTCTTAATATCGATTTACTATATATATGATAAAACAAGGAGTATTAGCTACCCTATTTATCAACCTATTCTAAAGCTACAAAAATTACAGTGAGCACATAATAATACAATGAATATATTGTAAAAATTTTATGGCCAAAGCTATTACCAATTTGCCACAAAAATTCCTACAATTATTATTCTAAATAATGCTAAGCTTTTATAAATGAATGAATGAATTTATCATTATCACAGATAACTATAAACTAAATACACCAATAGATAGATCACATTTTTGTGAACCTAACAAATTTTGTTTCACTATTTTTGGACACCTACAACATTTACTATAATTTTGCAAAGACCAGCTCACAATTTAAATTAGAAAAGCATTAACTACTTCATTTGAAAAGAAAAGGGTGAAACAGCCCATCGCGGCTCGGCCCACGCCTGTGCAGCGCGCGCGCACACGCGACTCACCGGTGTGGCCCACGCGGGGCGCGGCCCAATCGCGCGGCAATGGGCCACGATGGGGAGGCCCGCGCGCTAGCACAATTGCAAAAACATCCTCGCGCTAATACCGAATCAATCCACAGTACATAGCACTATTCCTACCATCTGGACTTAAGCAATCTAGCCCTCGGAACATTCCATCTTCACAATAGCCAGATCCTCGGGCACCCATGCACGCATCGGCGCAGCGGCGATGGCACCGGGCGGTCATGTCGGCCAACTAGGCCCTTCCCCGCCCCCCTAAAGAGCCAATGCCCACCTAGATACAAACACAAAGAGGTGGATGGTGAAGCGATGAATGGAGACGCGGCCAAGAGCTCCCTCCACGACGGCGGACCCCCTGTGGCGGCGGCAGCCATGTTCCCATGAGCTAAGGCACAAACGAAGTGAACGAACCAAAGGATGGGCATCAACAACTCACCCTGAAGCTACCTATGGTGGTGGCTTGACTAGGGATGGGCCTGGTGCGTCCGGCCATGCGCACACGGCAAGCACCGCGATGGACTATGGTGGCACAACCGTGTCAGTGACACCAGGAAGGCAGTAATAGTGGAAGTGGGGTGCGCACATCAATGAGGACTGCGAGGCAGGGCTAGGGGTGCAACCAATTTGACTCAGGATGACAGGGTGGGTAGTGCCCACGACAACGGTGGCTTAGCCTTTAATGGCGCGACGGCGGACTTCTAGCTCCAAATTGGAGCTTGCCAAGGCGCAATTGGACACGGTGCGGGGTCGGTTGGCTAGCAGGCTCGAAGACGGAGTTGGGAGCGCACCGAATTGAAGAGACAAGACCCAACCATGCCGGATTGAAGACACGGCATGGCTGGCCTAGGCAACAGAGGAGGGAGGGGAAAAGAAGGGAATGGGTCTGGCTACTTGCCCATGTTTTGGCGGGACGCGACGGACGCACATGCGCAAGTACTACGAGCCAACGCAACCAGGAGGGAGGGGGCATACCCGCATGCGGGCAGTGGCAGCGCAGCAGCACGGCCGTGGCGCCGTTATTAGCGAAACGACACACACAACCTCAGCAAGGCCATGTGCATGAATTCATGATGACAATGACTCAGAGACATAGGTGACAGCGCAGCGCAACACGGTGATGGGACGGTGGTGGCGCAGCGGCACAGGCAGATGCGACGCAATGCTATGGCATGGCGGTGACCCATCGAGGCAGGCGCACAGGCGGCAGCGGACCGGCCAGGGCATCGGGCCTGCCAAGTGCGGCGGTGCATGGCGCGGGAGTGTGCTTGCTCTGCTCATGCAACACATGCTTGGCGCGGCAGCGGCGATGCGGAGCCTGCGCGGCTGTGTGCGCGTGTTGGGCAAGCCGACGCTACGATGCCGAGTGCCGAAAAACATGCCATGCATGCTTTTTAAAGCATCCTAAAAATCCAATTCGTTGATTCAAACACCAAACCACCTATTCTATACTCGAGAGGGCATGTTAGGCTACTACAACAAGCCCTAAAACCACAGCACTCCTTAACCCAATTGCTCTACAAAAATTGTCAAACACAGCTTTGTCAAACCATTTTTCAGACTTACGAAATTTACTAAGTCTTGATCGGATACGTGTCAAATTCACTTTCCAAGCTATTGGGTATGCTAGCTAATGAATTCATTTTTCGACCGCATGTATTTCATCGTCATCTACAAGGTTTGTACTTCTAACTTTATTAAAGTTCCATATTTACGTTCTATAGTGTTTTCATTCAATAAAAATTCGCGAACATCCGTACTTGATAATTTCATACGTCACGAACAACCTTTCGTTATGCATTTCCATTGGTCGTTTTAAGTTACGTAAATTGATTTACACCCTATATTACATACATTAACACATAAATATGATGCTCATGCAGTGCTTTAGTAAATGATGTATAGTGTATCACTGAGGGTGTTACGTCTACTCGTGCAAAGGACGGCCCATGCGCACAGGAGAACAATGGGCCGACCCATGCGCCCCTTCACTTCCTGGGAATTTCTGGACCGGCACATGGGTTTTGCCGGTTGGGCTAGTGTGCCCAACAGAGGGCCCCCGGCTGGTAATTCAGGCTAGTTGGGCTGGAAATTCTAGCCAGGTAGCAACAGGCCCCTCCAAAGAGTAGTAGCTTCTCCTTTCTCCAAAGAGTAGTAGCTTTTCCTTTTCCTTTCCTTTTAAGTGCTAACTTTTCCAAGAAGTTCCAAAACAAATTAGGCACATGAGTTAGCACTTCACAAAAGAATTTTCAGGGTTTTCTCAAGCACCTCACCATGTCACTAAGCACAATGCATATGCAAATGAACCTCACACTTAGTGGCACTGGATGACCATTGCAATTAAAGATTTCCCCTCTCTATAGTATGACCATCTATCCTAAATCCAACTGTGCACTCTGTTGCACCTTGGTTGGCAAAAGTAAAGCCCTATCATATACCTTTGCTTTATGGTTCGCTTTTGCTCCATCTTCTGACCATTTGATGAACCTTTGCATGTATGTGATCATAATCTCCATCTCCATCACCTCGTATGCCATGTTCATCACCATCAAGTGGACACTAGCCAATCATACTTAATTGTACTTAATGAAAGCATTAGTCCACATGGTCAACACTCAATTACCAAAACCAAACTAGGGCTTTCACCTATGGGGAATCCCCCTATTAGGCCTAATTTAGAAACTTCAATCCCTCTAGGATCCTGGACTTTTCCCTGGGTGAGTAATCCATCGGGATGCCATTTTAGTTATCATCTTAGTTCTTCATAGGGGTTTCCATCTCTAGGTTTTGCTCCCCTTGCTTCCAAAGTAGGCCATAGGGGCCAGGTATGGGAGCAAATTTATCCCCATGGGGATCTAAATGGGGCCAAATCCTTCCCTGTCGGGTCTGGCGGGCCGAGGATGGGGGAACAGTCCCCGTACCCACTCCCCATGGATCCTCGTTTAGCACTTCATCATCTATATGCATCTAGCTATCTATCTGCCATAGACCTCAATCCATACATTCATTCCCTTTCCCAACTCGAAAAGAATTCTACCCACACCCTGGCGCCCGTCTCCCGGGCGAGTCCCACCCAAGTGTTGCCGCCATCCCTTCACCCTTTAGTGTTTTCGCACGATAGCACCTGAGCGCTACATACTTCCCCTTCCATCTCTGGTCTCCCCACTTGACTACTCAAGCATCATCGGTGCCGTCCATGGCCAGCACCTCCTGTCTCCTACCCGAGCACGCACCTGCCCCTCCCCATCTCCGGTCTCAAACTTGAATCCGCCGCCCACCTATAGATGTAGATCTTCATCCTGCAGCCCGCCCGCCCACTCGAGTTTGCAGATACGGATGCTTCGTCCTAATGCGAACCACTTATGGCCTCACCTGGCTTTGAGGTAGGTGAGCAAATTTAGATGTGATTAGCTGTGAGCACGCCCTAGCTTCGTCTTTTTTCTCTGGCTACATCGGGGGCAGGGACCCCGTTGGGTATGGAATCCCCCTACGGGGCACGGATGGGGAGGAATTCTCCTCCACGAGGGTAAACGGGGACAGGGACGTGGAATTCTTTGCCCCGCGGGGATGGGAATGGGGAGGCGTTCCTCGATAGGGAATTCCCCATTGCCATCCCTAATTAGACTCTAGAACATTGATGAGATGTTCAATAACTTCCTCGTCAACCAATGCCTAGATGCATTTAGGCCATTCTCAATTGAGAATTTCATGACATTACTTTCAAGACTGCCACATAGATAAAATATAGATAAAACATACATCCACAATGCATAGTTTCATTCTATAGTTTTATAGATATTTGATTTTATGATTTATATAGAGTTGGTAATTGTGCCAAGAGAGCACTTATTCTCTCTTTTCTTAAAAATGCTGCCATGTTGATAATAACGCCTATGTGGCAGCCTATTAAATAAAATAAAATTTACCATAAAACTCTGGCCTTTAACATGGTGTAAAGAGTAGTGAGGGTTTAGAATCCACAGCATCGTACAGAGAGCACTTTGAATTTTTAGTCACGTGTCTCGTGTCTGTGGTGACATATGTCTGTAGCCTTTTTTTTAGACAAACATGTCAGTGTCTGTGGTGACATATGTTTGCAGCCTTTTTTTGAGACAAACATACATCCGCAGTCGGTAGTGATTGTTTTGCCAATCTCCAAACACATGCATGGATCCCGGATAAGGAGGACTAAGATAATTTCCCATAGTACAACGAACATACACTCATCTTTATGAATGCACACACGTAAATCCTACCTTTATGAACACGTAAACCCTACCCCTATTGAAAGCATCTAGGCCCCTAGTTGGATTTTGGTGATTAATGACAATACAAGATTACTATGACTAACGTGTGTTTTGTAGAGGCAATTAAGTTAGGTCATGGTAATGGAGATCGATTGGGCAATCGAAGTTGTCATGCCCCTACGATGGAAATCATTTCGGTTTTCAAAGGATGGACGACAAGGTTAAGGATGACTAGTTCTAAGTGTCGATTGGAGTTGGAGAGACACTTAGAGTAGTTTAGGACTTTGTTTTTCCTTTGGCCATACTATTAAGGGGGGTATGGATGGGTAGCTTGACCTAGATGAGTCTAGTGAGTTAGGTGTGGTGCACACTTGTTAAAACTAGCTCTAGGTAGCTCCTATGAATGCCTAAGATCCTTTGGAGCAAACTTTATTCACATATGATCGAGAGTTGGAAGTGAATGGAGGGTCAAATGCTAACCGGACGCTGGCTCCGGTGCGACCGGACGCTAGCTCCGGTGCGACCGAACGCTGGCCGCAGGGTTCGGTCAATTCATTTGATCAAGGTGGCTGCGTTTGGTGCGACCGGACGCTGGAGTGGTCAAGTGACCGGACGCTGAGAGGCAGCGTCCGGTCGACTCCAGTAAGGTTCCAGAGAAGAGAATCTGCGACTAGACGTGCCGGTCAGTACTGACCGGACCCTAGGGGTTCAGCGTCCGGTCGAGTATAGTAAGCATCCAGTGAGGGTTTAATGCGACCGGACGCGTCCGGTCAGTGGTGATCGGACGCTGCCAGCGTCCGATCAACACGTATTCACTGGTTTGCGGGTTGAACTGATCGGAGCGACCGGTCAACATAACCGGAGCGTCCGGTCACCCCGCAGAAGCTCATAACGGTTCGTTTTTCAGGCTACCTTATAAATAGAAGCTCCACTCGTGTGTGGAGCCACTTTTGCTCATTCCAACAGCTGAGAAACACATTTGTGAGTGTCAAGAAGAGCAAGGTCCTAGTGAGGTGATTGAGATTTGAGAATCCAAGAGAGTAGCCTCATTAGTGAATCAAGAGTAGCATAGTGTGCATCCATCTTCTCATTAGGCTTCGCGTGGTCAAGTGAGAGTTCGTGCTTGGTACTCTTGGTGATCGCCATCACCTAGACGGCTTGGTGGTGATTGGGAGCTTGGTGATCACCCGGCGGAGCTTGTGGGTGACCCAACTCAAGTTGTGAGCGGCTTTGGGTGATTCGCCGTGATGGAGTGTCGAAGAATCAACCCGTAGAGAGCACTTGATCCATGGGTGGATCAAGGGGGAGCTACACCCTTGCGTGGGTGCTCCAATGAGAACTAGTGGGGAGTGGCAACTCTCCGATACCTCGGCAAAACATCGCCGCGTTCCTCTCTCTCTATTTACTTTGAGCATTTACTTTGAGCATTTACTTTGTGCAATTCAATACTTGTCTTTACATTCATAGAATTGATATGCTAGAGTAAGTTTGGAACATAGGTTGCAAGTCCGTTGTGTGTTAGTTTAAGAGAAACACTTTTCTAGGCACAAGGGGTTAATTGGGCTAACCATAGGATTTGATTATTGCAAGAAAATTTAGAATTAGCCCAATTCACCCCCCCTCTTGGGCATCTTGATCCTTTCAATTGGTATCAGAGCCTCGTGCTCATGTTTTAAGCTTAATCGCTTTGAGCAAGATGTCTCACGGGGATGGACCTCCTCCTATCTTTGAGGGAGATGACTTTCCATATTAGAAAATCTGCATTGAGGCGTACTTAGAAGCTCTAGACGTTGGTATTGTTAGAGCCGCCTCACAAGGCTTCCCAAAACCTCGGGATGCTACTAACTTACAAGGCGATGAGGTTAATTATGAAAAATGGAATGCAAAGGCTCAAAACACCATCTTTAGAGGCCTTTGCAAAGATGTGTTCAACCGTGTAAGGAACCACAAAGACGCCCATGCACTATGGTCGGACGTTTGTGCACTCCATGAGGGAACCAAGAGTGAGTGTGAGGAATGCTATCATCTTGTAATTAAAAAGCTAAATTCATTTGAGATGCTTCCCAAAGAAAGTGCTAATGAGATGTATTCACGTTTAAATGTTCTTGTAGAGGAAGTCAATGGGCTTGGACTTATTCAAATGTCACCATCCAACGTTGTGAGAAAGATCTTAAGTGTCCTCCCCATTGACAAATATGGGCACATTGTGACCGTGCTACATCAAGGTGATCTTTCTGCCGCTACACCAACACAAATCTTGGGAAAGATCAATGCTCATGAGATGTACATACACATCACGCCACAAGATGGCTCATCCTCTACAAAGAAGAAAGAGAAGGACTTAGCATTCAAAGCTAGCCAAGATAAGGGCAAAGCAAGACTTGAGTATGAGAGCTCAAGTGATGAAGAAGATGATGATGAAAGTCTTGCTCTCATGGTGAAGAAGACCGCCAAGATTCTAAAGAAGCTCAACAAGAGTGGCATCAAGTTCGATGGCAAGAAGAAGAAGTTCTTCACAAGCTCAAGAAGAAAGCCAATCTCCGAGATGGATTGCTACAATTGTGGAGAACTTGGCCATCTAGCTCATCAATGCACAAAGCCCAAGAAAGACAAGTTCAAGAACAAGAACAAGGGCAAGAAAGATGACTCAAGCAATGAAGATGAAGATGAGAAGAAAAAGAATAAGCCATACAAGAAGAGGGATGGCAAAAAGAGGGATTTCTACAAGAAGAAGAAGAGTGGAAAGGCCTACATCGTCGGTGATTGGCTCACGGACATTGATTCATCTAGTGAATCATCCGATGATGATAGTGACAATGAGAAGGTGGCCACCATTGCTATTGATCTTCCATCTTCACTGACACCATCGCCATCATCCTCTACACACCTATGTCTTATGGCCAAGGGTGAACGTAAGGTAACTAATAATAATGATAGTAGTGATGATGAGCAAGCTAGTGATGGTGATAGCGATAGCGATGATGATGATTCACCTTCATATGATGATCTTGTCAAAATACTAAGAAAATACACTAAGATCATTAGAAAGAGTAGAGCTAAAAATGAAAAGCTTGATGCTAAAAATGATTCACTTTTAGCAAAATGTGACACATTGGAAAAGACTAATGATGAGCTTAGAGAAACAAATGATTCTATATCATCCAAACTCAAGGAGCTCAAATCTTCTAAGAAAGAGCTTAAAGATAAACTTGAGTGGGTGCACAATGAGCTCATCACTAGCCACAACAAGCTAAAAGATGAATATACTACTCTTAAGATCAATTATGATACTCTTGTTATTGCTCAAGAATTTTTACCAAATGAGCCACATGATGCTACTAACCATGTTGTCAAGATTGATATAGCTACTTCATGTGATGATTTAATTGATGAAAGCATTGAGCAAGGATCTAGTAGCAAAGGCAAGCAAGTGGTTGAGTGCAATGACTATGATGAGTATGTCAAGCTCAAGAGTGATAATGAGAAGCTCATGAAAGATCTTGAAGAGATGAAAAGCCACAACACCATTGTGCTAGAAACTCTTGATCATGACAAAGAGTTGATCCTTGAGAATGAGAAGCTCAAAGAAGAAAACAAGAAGCTCAAGGAAGAGAAGAACAATGATGTTCTCAAGGAAGAGAACAAGAAGCTCAAGATGGAGAAAGAGCATCTCAAGGTGGGATTGAGCAAGTTTGCAGGAGGCAAGCATCTTCAAAGTGAGCTACTCATGAACACCGTCATGAAGATGGATAGAAGTGGCATTAGATATGTGGCAAGTGTAGAGAAGAAGAAGGCTCAAGCTCAACAACAACAATCAAAGCCAAAGCCAAAGCCAAAGAGATGTTTTGAGTGTGGACAAGAAGGCCACTTTGCTCATGAGTGTCAAACTCCACCGCCACAACCCTTGCCCAAGCATGCTAGACCCTTTACCTTCAATGCTCATTACATGCTTAGAAAGGATTCTAGTGGAAAGATGAAAGTCATGTTCTTAGGACCCCCTAACAAGAATAGGCCTAAGAAGATTTGGGTGGCTAAGTCACTTGTTGAGAAGGTGAAGGGCCCTCAACAAGTTTGGATTCCTAAAGCTTGAATCTCTTGTGTGTAGGTGAACTACAAGACCGGTGAAAGTCATTGGGTTATTGATAGTGGTTGCACTCAACATATGACCGGTGATCCTCATATGTTCACCTCACTAGATGAAGAGGTAGATGGACAAGTGAAAATAACATTTGGAGATAATTCAAAGGGCAAGGTTAAAGGATTGGGCAAAGTGGCAATATCAAATGATCATTCCATCTCCAATATGCTATATGTTGCTTCATTGAGCTTCAACTTGCTATCCGTTGGACAATTGTGTGATCTTGGCTTCTAATGCTTGTTCACCTTGAAGGAGGTTGTTGTATCCAAGGTAGATGACAATCAAGTGATATTAAATGGATTTAGATACAACAACCTATATCTAGTGGACTTCACCTCCGAAGATGCAAATTTGAAGACTTGCCTATTCACCAAAACAACACTTGGGTGGCTATGGCATAGAAGACTTGCTCATGTTGGTATGAGCTCACTCAAGAAGCTTATGAAGAATGATTTGGTGAGAGGGTTGAAGGATGTGAAGTTTGAAAAGGACAAGCTTTGTAGTGCATGTCAAGCCGGCAAGCAAGTTGCAAATACTCATCCAACCAAAGCTTTCATGTCAACCACAAGAGTGCTAGAACTCCTATACATGGATTTATTTGCACCAACAACATACAAGAGTTTGGGAGGGAATCTCTATTGTCTTGTGATTGTTGATGACTATTCAAGGTATACATGGGTATTCTTCCTTCATGACAAATCCAAAGTTGCATCTTGCTTCAAGAAGTTTGCCAAGAGAGCTCAAAATGAATTTGAAGTGAAGCTCAAGAAGATAAGAAGTAACAATGGCAAAGAATTTGACAATAAAAACATTGAAGCCTATTGTGATGAAGTTGGAATCAAACATGAAGTTTCCGCAACTTATACTCCTCAACAAAATGGTGTAGTTGAGAGGAAGAACCAGACATTGATCACTCTTGCAAGAACTATGCTTGATGAGTACAACACCCCTGAAGCTCTATGGGTGGAAGCAATCAACATCGCATGTTATGCATCCAACCACCTATTCCTTCAAAAGTTCATTGGCAAGACACCTTATGAGTTGCTCAATGGGAAGAAGTCGTACGTCTCCTTCTTTAGGGTGTTTGGTTGCAAATGCTACATCTACAAGAAGCGGCAACATCTAGGGAAGTTCCAAAGATGTTGTGATATTGGTTTTCTTATTGGTTACTCATCAAAGTCCAAAGCATATAGAGTATTTAATCATGCCACCGGCTTGGTTGAAGAAACATATGATGTGGAATTTGATAAATCTAACGGCTCCCAAGGAGCACATGAGAATCTTGATGATGTAGGTGATGAACCATTGAGGGAGGCTATGAAGAACATTCCAGTGGGAGACATCAAGCCAAAAGATGATGAAGATGATGTACAAGTCATTAATCAACCTTCTTCATCAAGTGTGCCACAAGATGGTGAAAAAGATGGAAGAGTAGAAAATGAAGATACTCATATCTCCCATGAGCAAATGGTGGTACAAGCACAAGATGTTGATGCTCCACAACCGCCTCCTCAAGTGGTCAATAGAAGAAATACACCTCTCCTACAAGATCATCCATAAGATCTCATCATAGGGAGTCCATCAAAGGGTGTAATGACTCGATCTCAAAAACTTACTTCATTTATTGCTCATCACTCTTTTGTCTCTTGTTATGAGCCTACCAAAGTAGAAGAAGCTCTAAAAGATCCGGATTGGATCAATGCCATGCATGAAGAGTTGAACAACTTCACTCACAATGAAGTTTGGACTCTTGAAGAGCGACCAAAAGGTGCAAGAGTCATTAGAACAAAGTGGGTGTTCCGCAACAAGCAAGATGATCAAGGAGTTATTGTGAGGAACAAGGCAAGACTAGTTGCAAAGGGGTTCTCTCAAGTTGAAGGTTTGGATTTTGGAGAGACCTTTGCACCGGTTGCAAGATTAGAAGCCATCCATATCCTTCTTGCATATGTATCACATCATGAAATGAAACTATATCAAATGGATGTGAAAAGTGCATTTTTAAATGGCTTTATTAATGAACTAGTCTATGTTGATCAACCTCCTGGGTTTAAAGACCCTAGATATCCTAATCATGTTTATAGGTTGTCCAAGGCACTATATGGGCTCAAGCAAGCCCCAAGAGCTTGGTATGAGCGCCTTCGGGACTTCCTCATTGAGAAAGGCTTCACCATTGGGAAGGTCGACACCATACTATTCACCAAGAAGCTTGATGGGCATATCTTCATTTGTCAAGTATATGTTGATGATATCATCTTTGGATCATCAAATGAAGACTCATGCAAAGAATTTGGTGAATTGATGTCGAAGGAGTTTGAGATGTCCATGATTGGTGAGCTTACATTCTTTCTTAGTTTTCAAGTTAAGCAAATAAAAGAAGACATCTTCATCTCTCAAGAGAAATACATAAAAGATCTTCTCAAGAGGTTCAAGATGGATGAATGTAAGCCAATCAAGACACCAATGCCTACCAATGGACATCTCGACCTAGATGAGGGAGATAACCCGATTGATCAAACTCTCTACCATTCCATGATTGGTAGCTTATTATATTTGACCGCATCTAGGCCAGACATCATGTTTAGTGTGTGTATGTGTGCAAGATTTCAAGCTAGTCCTAAGGAAACACATTTAATTACCGTAAAAAGGATCCTTAGGTACCTTAAGCACACACCTAGCATTGGCCTTTGGTATCCCAAAGGAGCTAGATTTGAATTAGTTGGCTATTCCGATTCGGATTATGCCAGTTGCAAAGTTGATAGAAAAAGCACATCCGGAGGGTGCCATTTGCTTGGTAGATCCCTTGTGTCTTGGTCCTCCAAGAAACAAAATAGTGTGGCTTTGTCCATCGCCAAAGCAGAATAGATTGTCACGGGTGCTTGTTGTGCACAAATTTTATACATGAAACAAACTTTGCTAGACTATGGTGTAGTTCTAGAAAAGGTACCTCTTTTGTGTGACAATGAAAGTGCGGTAAAACTTGCAAATAATCCAGTTCAACACTCTCGCACCAAGCACATAGATATCCGCCATCACTTTCTAAGAGATCATATTGCTAAAAATGATATATCATTAGAAGGTGTAAGAACCGAAGATCAATTAGTGGATATCTTCACTAAACCGCTAGATGAGGCTATATTTTGTAGATTGCGGAATGAGCTCAATGTACTTGACTTTAGCAACTTCACTAAAAATTGAGCTTATATTGTCCCTTGCATTCATTGTAATATACAACATGTTTAATTTTTTGGCAATGCATATAGGGCTTGTCTAACATGGTTAAGATAACCGCCGAAAAACGTGTGAAGAAGCTTAACCTTGGATCAAACTTGACAAGCAACTAGATTTACTTATAAAGTATTGCATATGCATGGATGTTGTTTTGTCATTTTGTTCCATTTGCCCTCTTATTGCCTATTTTCTTAAAAAGAATTATAGCCTAAGGCAAAATATTTTGAAAAATATGAGGGTTTGATAGAGGTCACTCACATCAGTCCCAATTAGTGCTTATTTGGATCTTATTCAAGTTGGGACTTGATTGGGAACAGGCAGCGCGAAGGAACATTGAAGATTTGCTGGAAAAGGACCACCGGACGCTGCACCGAACACTGCTGTCCAGCGTCCGGTCAGTTCACAGGAGGTGAACAGAAGCTGAAGGAGTGACCGGACGCTGCGTTTGTGCGTCTGGTCAGGAAGGGATCCATCATCCGGTCGAGTTACATAGAGTTCAAGGCAGCTGACCAGACCCTGCCTGCGTCCGGTCATGGACCACCGGACGTGTCTGGTCGTGATTCCAGAGGAATTGGACCTCTCTGGAATCGACCGTACGCTGGGTGGTAGCGTCCGGTCGCTACCACCGGAGCGTCTAGTCAGTGGATCTCATGTGGCATCAGGACTCTTCTTCCGTTTCCTTCTCTGTTATGCATGGGGTCCTCATTTAACCATAGCCGTCGCGAGTTTTTCTTGACCTAACCCCGTACGCCACCGTGACCGAGCCCTAGCTAGCACCGCCGCAGCTCCTCCACGCCAGCCGCCACTGAGCACCACCGCTGGTTGCCCACGCTCGCCCCTGCTCCGCGACCTCGTGCCACCACAGCCGCACGCCTCCCACAACCGTGTGCCACCGCAACCGCGCTGCCGCAGCAGAGCTCACGCCAAGCACCTCGCCACACCATCTTCTGTTGCTCGCTGTGGGGGTATTAACCCCTATACCCTTACGGCTAGGCTTGGGCCGGCCTGGATCAGGGGGTTCGGTCCACAAGAATATGACGCGTGGCTCGGCCAACCTGTTCGGAATCCAGCGCAAGGAATCAAGGCAGATTTGGAGATCAAGCAAGATCCTGGTGGGTTAAAATAGGAATCCTTATCCAGCCACCTATGGCAATTGTAACTAGCTAGGATTAGTTTCCAGATCTGTAACCCTGCCCCCCGGACTATATAAGGTGGGCAGGGGACCCCTCTAAAAAACATCTCTCATTAACATATAGCAATACAATCAGACGCAGGACGTAGGTATTACGCCTTCACAGTGGCCGAACCTAGATAAAACCTCATGTCTGTCTTGTGTCACCATCTTATTTGTGGCTTGTGCATCTGTCTTCTGACAATCTACTACCTTGGGCATACCCCTAGGTAGACTGTCGACCATATTTCATTGACAGTGGCGCGCCTGGTAGGGGGTGTGCGTACTACTCTCCAAGCAAACAAGATGGTCATCATCTCCGGCTCCATGGCTACACCGGACGGCCTCACGTTCACCGTCGGCCAGATCACCTAGACCACCGGCTCCGATGACTTCATCACCATGACCATGGAGGAGGCGCGGATTCAATCTGCGTCGACCACTGCTTCACCTGCATAGGCTATGGCTCCGACCACGGAGGATACGGCTCCGACCACGGTGGATTTGGCTCCAACCACGGTACATCTGGCTCCAACCACGCCCGCATCATCTTCAGCCACGCTGACAACCCATTGACCGCTTCCTCGCTACAAAGGGAAGCAGATCGACAACACCGACCTGCTCAACTCCATCGATCGGGTCGGCACCAAACTTGCTAAAACCCTAGCTCTGGTAAGTTCAATTCAAAGTCAACCTAACGAGCAGGTAATCACTACCCACAACAGATCTACCCGACCCGCTCAAGCCAGTTGTCCTAGATGACTCGGTACGGATCTCGTGGTCACATCTACTCCTAAAGGGCGCTCCGCTCATTGCTGGCCAGCCTCCGCGATGGGTCTCCAACTCTTCGAGTACGAAGCCTCGATGAAGAACTACCAGGCCCAGCCCTACGGCCTGCGCAACTTCGTCAACATGTTCCGGATTAAGGATTATCAAGAGGGATCCATCCACACAGTCCAAGAGGGTGGCTCCAGCTCCTCATCTGGCATCGCATCTAATGCCTTCGTCCACACCGAGCTCCAGCATCATGACGATGAAGGCGTTGAATACGATCTGGATATCCCAGACCATGCCCAATGGTTCCCATAATTCCTGTCTTTCCCACCAAGGCGAGGGGACCTGATCAATGTTGTCAGTAATGACGAACCATCGGCAGTTGGCAAAATAGAACAAGAAAGGCTTGCACGTGAAGCACGCAATATTGACCAGTTTAATCGCTGACAAATCGAAGCAGAAGCAGAAGAGGAGGCACAACACATAAGGGTCTAGCCACGCGACCTTAACAATGCCTTCGACAGGGTGGGGGACAAATAGGTCTTCAGGACTCCAAGCACCAACGCAGCTGTTGCTATGGTGACAATGCAACGACTACCCAATACCCTAGAAACATAGGTAATTCACGATGATATACAAGCTTACCTAACGGCTGCTATGGCTCAGACCGTAGAGATTGTAAATCAAGCTCGAGCTCCATCCATCTTAGTTGAGTCAAGCCACAGCCGCCAGTACTCAAGTCGCTCACAGCCACTCAACCAACGTGGCTCGTGCAACGATGACCCCTCAGACAACCGTCAAGGCAGAAACGGTGGCCATGATGGTGGTCGGGACGACAACCGCCGCAACTACCAGGATGACAACCGCCGAGACAACCGTGACAATCGCCATGATATCCGCGGTCGTAGGGTTAACTAGGGTGGCGTCCAGGATCACCATGATGGCAATAACGATCTCCGCCATTACCTCAGAGAACGCGATCTGCGCGATCGCATCAACCAGAGAGCCCACGATCGTGCATCCCACGAAAGTCATCGCCGTATGGAATACGATACTACCCACAGCCCTCCGGGTTTGAAGCAGTTTACTTCTCACCTTTGCCGAGTCATATGGCCCAAGAACTTCAAGCTCGAGAAGCTTCAGAAGTACGACGGCAAGGAGAACCCCGAATTATGGGTTATGCTCTACGAAACCACGTACAGATCAGCCATGGCTGACGAGCACATCATGTCCAATTACTTCCCAGTCACCATCGGCCATGCAGGCCACCAATGGCTGGTCAGCTTGCCAGCAAACTACTTTGATTCTTGGTAGGAGCTTAAGCAAGCTTTCATCGACAACTTCATTGCTATTTGCGAGCAACCGGGAAACAAATATGATCTACGGCGGATTCGAGATCGAAAAGATGAGCCACTACGTGAGTATGTCTGGTGTTTCTCAGAGATGCGCATCAAGGTCCTATCAATCTCCGACAACAAGGCAATCGAGGATTTCATCACTGGCCTCTGCTTCCATGACACCCTAAGGGACAAGCTCCTCCATAAGAGACCTAAATCAGTCATAGCGCTCCTGGCCACTGCTAAGAAATACGCGGACGCTGACGATGCTAAAAAGATAATTATTGAAGAAGCAGCAAGGGTTCCACGCTCCGACCACCACCACACCGCGACGACTACCGCGGCAACCATGGTCGAAACAATAATTTTGAGCGCCGCAACCAGCGCAACAACTCCTGCAACCACTACGACCAACATAATTAGCAGCGTAACCACCGTAACGATTACAGGGGCAAGCGTGCTCAAGAAGACGATGGTAAGGTCAACACCGTTAAAAAAGGTGGCGGACATCGTAACTACGAAGAAGACTATGCCAAAGCATTGAAAGGGCCCTGCCAGCTCCATCCCAAGTCAAACCACACCATGGAGAATTGCCACGTTCTCAAGTCTATCTACACACGTCAACAGGCTCCGGATACATTCGACAAGCCTAACAACACAGGGGAATAGCGCAACGAGGACAACGACGATGAAGACGCAGATCCCTGTCACAAGTACGTTAAGCCAACCGATCACGTGCACACCATCATTGGAGGCAAAGTGTCCATCGAGACCAAACGAGAACGCAAGCTGCTCGCCCACGCTTGTTTGAATGTGGCCAACACCGACAACCTCATCACCGATCCGTGGCTCCCTCCTTGGTCTCACCACGAGATCTCCTTCAGCAGAAAGGACCAATGGGCCGCAATACCCGAGCCAAGATGTTTTCCCCTAGTCCTCGATCCTTGTATCAACAAGGTTTAGTTCGATAGAGTGCTGATCGACGGCGGCAGCTCCATCGATATACTGTTCAAGAATAGTCTGCCAGCCCTGAAGATAACCCAGGTGGATCTCAAGCCATACGAGGCACAGTTCTAGGGTGTTCTCCCTAGATAGAGCTCTACACCTCTCGGGCAGATCACGTTACCTATGCAATTTGGGACCCCGGACCACTTCCGCACCGACTACGTCAACTTCATGGTCGCTGACTTCGATGGCACCTACCATGCTATCCTTGGTCAACCATCGCTCACCAAGTTCATGGCCATACCTCATTACAGGTATCTGGTGCTCAAGATGCCTACCGAGAAAGGAGTTCTAACCCTCAGGGGCAACGTATACGCAGCTTATACCTACGAGGATGATAGCTTCAAAATAGTAGAGGCTCACGACCTCTCTATTCGCATGGCCGAGACCATGCTCGACGCCAAGAAGACCTCAGCCGACCACCTAGAGATCCCAAAGCTTGAGGCTCCACGCAAGAACATCAAGTCCAAGGAGCACAAGGTGATCCAGCTAGTCGACGGTGATCCCAGCAAAATGGCCCTTATCGAGGCCAACCTGGATCCCAAATAGGAAGACGCGCTCGTCAGGTTCTTGAGGAGCAACGTGGATGTGTTCGCATAGAAACTTGCTGACATGCCCGGTGTACCTCGGAACTTGATCGAGCACTCCTTGAATGTCAACGGCAAGGCCAAACCTATCAAGCAGAAGCTACGACGGTTCGCTCGCGACAAGGAGGCGATTAGGGTAGAAGTTACCCAGCTTTTGGCAGCCAGATTTATCAAAGAAGTGTATCATCCAGAGTGGTTAGCCAACCCGGTTCTTGTACGCAAAAAGAATAATGAATGGAGAATGTGCGTTGATTACACTAATCTCAACAAACACTACCCTAAGGACCCCTTCGGCTTACCTCGCATAGACAAGGTCGTAGATTCAACCGCCGGTTGCGAGCTACTTTCCTTTCTCGATTGCTACTCTGGTTATCACTAGATCGCTCTCAAAAAGGATGACCAGATCAAGACATCTTTTATCATGCCTTTCGGCGCCTACTGCTATACGACCATGTCGTTCGGGCTCAAGAACGCCGGGGCTACCTACCAACGCGCCATACAGGCTTGCCTCAAAGACGAGATAAAAGATGACCTCATTGAGGCTTATGTTGATGATATAGTTGTCAAAACCAAGGAAGCACATACCCTTGTTGACAACCTAGAACACACCTTTGCAGCCCTTAATACATTCCAATGGAAATTAAACCCAAAGAAGTGCATCTTTGGTGTTCCTTCTGGTATACTGCTTGGCAACATTGTCAGTTATGATGGCATACGCCCTAACTCGGAGAAAGTCAAAGCTGTCTTAGATATGAAGCTGCCCAAAAAGGTGAAGGATGTCCAGAAGCTTACCGGATGCATGGCCGCTCTTAGTCGTTTCATATCAAGATTAGGAGAAAAAGGACTACCATTTTTCAAGCTGCTCAAAGCATCCGAGAAGTTTGAGTGGTCGGAGGAAGCAGACACTGCCTTCACATAGTTGAAACAATACCTTACATCACCTCTAGTCCTCACTGCTCCCAGAGAAGATGAAACTCTCCTACTTTACATTGCGGCAACTAATCGAGCACCGAGCGCCATCCAAGCCCGCACCTACCGTGCCCTAGCCCTGCCTCCTTGTTGGTAAGGCCATAGCATCCTCTTTGCTTGATCTTGATCCTTTCAATTTTCAATGCATTGACCTAAATCATCCAAGGCCGCCGATTCATCAAAGTGCTTCGCAAACCCTAACCCTAGCCGGTTCTGAGGTTCCCTGCGTGACGTCTCTTCTTTTCTCGGACTACGGATCATCAGGTAGCATGCTCGTCGCTTCAATTTCGTACCTACATTGCTTGCTTCCTAGGGTTTTTGCATCTATTAGATATATTGTATTTATTTGTATATCCATCTATTCCATTGTGTAGCGAGTCAGTGCCGTTGAGGTTCTTATGGCGGTTGTCAGTTAACTCAGAGCCAAGCTCGTGAGTACGGATCGAGGCCAAGCCTCGGGAGTGTCAGTTTGACAGTTGATCTTCGTCAGCGGCAGTTCATCTTCTTGTCAGATCAGATGGCTCGCACCAAGAACGTTAGTGGTGGTCCAGGAGATGATGATCAGAGGCCCTCACCTCGCCAGCCTGCAGGACCGAAAGGCAAGGCAACGAAGCAGGTTACTTCGAAGAAGCATAAGTACCCCAACATAGAGATAGCGAGAGCAACAGCAGTTGCTGAGGCCACAAAGCGTGTCGAGAGAGGTGGTGCTCGCAGCGGTGTTGTCATTGTAGATCCACAGCTCACACCAGCACAGAGGGTAGCAGTTGAGGAGGCTGAGCATTGTCATGGTGGTCCACCTGGGACTGTCATGATGGTAGGATGTCGACTGGCTATTGAGGAGCCTCGACTTTAGGGGGAGTCCCAGCAGGAGCCACAGTAGCAGCCCCCACCGGTAGAGCCTTAGCCAGCTCAGGAGACTTAGGAGAGCTAGTAGGCCGAGGAGACCGAGCAGGCACCCCAGCTACGCCGCTCTGGTCGTACTAGTGCTACAGTTCCACCGAGGCTAGCTACCCAGTGCAGGGGTTCACGCCCACCGCCTAGACCACAGGGTCTGCCTCTAGTAGTACATCTTGACTTGAGGGCCGCCACGGCCAGATAGGTTCGACAGCTGAGATTTGTAGAGTTTGATGTGTGGTTCCCTCCGAGGAGGGATGAGAGAGCAGCAGAGGGTTTCTATACACCGCTCCAGGAGGATTTCTATAATGTTTATCTCAACAGTGGGGCATTGTTTAGATCTCAGCGGGTATGCAGTATAGAGTCTATTGTGGCAGCAGCTAGAGAGCATATCCGCCCCTACTTGTCATATTTGCCGAGGCTGACAGATCTGATTGGCCGGACTATATGTACCATCTTGGGTTCGACAGTTTTATGCTTCGCTCTACGTTGACCCGCATCATAACTTCATACACTTTGCATTCAATGGCAGAGACTATAGGGTGATGAGTTTCAGGGCTCGGGAGATACTAAGGCTACAGGAGCAGCCTATCAGATTGCATGAGGTATGTTATGGACAGCAGGAGCCTCCCAGGCGTCCTCATGGAGGATTGGTGCCCCTACTGATCTTGTGCGCCATTGTTTCAAGGAGCCCTTTGGTGAGGGGTCGAGGAGGAACCCCAGTGACCTTACTCCTATAGCTCGAGTGCAAGAGGCTATCATCAGGAGGACACTACTTCCCAAGTTGGGATACAGAGAGGGTCTGACTCGCCTACAACTCTAGCTCCTCAATACCCTGATGCAGCAGACCGTGTTTGACATTTGGGACCTCCTTCTATCAGAGATGGAGGATACTATAGCTGAGGGCTTCAATGGTCACAGACAGCTTCCCTATGCACATTGGATCACCTTCCTAATGCTCAAGTCTGTGTAGGTTAGGACCCCAGAGATGGTTGCCGAGTACAAAGGTGCCACCATAGAGTTTCTAGCTTATACATGGCACAGAGGATCAGACACAGCACACCACAGGCACCCACTCAGCCTAGCCGTCGTCCAGATGTTCCAGAGTTAGCAGGACGAGATTATCAGAGGCATAGCCGCTACTGAGGAGGAGCAGCTTGAGACACAGCAGGAGGTGACAGAGTCTAGTGACAGCTCAGATGATGACTATCAGCCGATCCCTCATATGCCTCCACGCAGACATGATGCAAAGGCTGGCTGTTCTAGCTCAGCTCCACCTACACCGTAGACGGACCCCGCCTTGATTGCTATTCTTGAGCGGATGCAGCAGAATCAGGCACGACAGGCTCAGGAGACCGCTGCCAACTTTGCATAGTTTCAGGCTCGTCAGGACGACTTCTAGCGGTAGCAGCAGCTTCTCCAGCAGCAGCAACAGCAGATGCATCAACAACAGTTACTCATGCAGCAGCAGCTTATGGGATTTATGCAGCATGTAGTCACAGCACTTGAGGCCCCACAGCCCTAGCTTTTGCCCCAGCTTGCTCAGCCTGCCACCACTAAGATGACTCCAGCAGTACAGCCCAGTGGGCTTTAGAGTCAGGGACAGCCTTCAGCTCCGTTTGCTTCTCCCACAGTTCAGGTGTCCTAGTGGTTGTCCTCACCAGTGGTAGCCCCGTAGTTCACACCATTTCAAATGGGCTTCACACTGGAGCAGTCATCCTCACTTTTTGTGCCTGGCACGTCAGTCTTTAGGAGTCTTGGAGCATCTTTCAGCGAGTTGATAGGCATGCCTACACCACCACATATGCATGCCGCCGGTCCTTCTACAGCAGCTCCAGTCATCATGACTACTCAGAGGCTCCCGTCTTCTATCGCATCTTCAGATCCTACGATAGATATACTAGCAGCTTCACAGGCAGCACCTGCCTGAGCTCAGACCCAGACCGCTTCAGCGATGCTTCCTACCACAGAGGGTCAGTCAGTACAGAGCTCAGGGTCAGATGATGATGGCGCCTAGTTCCAGCTTGCCCCTCGTACCTTAGCGCCTGGCTCGTCCACTGCAACTCCGCCAACCGACCCTTAGGTTTTGGTGTTTGACGCCAAAGGAGGAGAGGGTTCGAGTATGTAGACTCAGGGGGAGCGGCGTTTAGGGGGAGCTAGTTATCTATTATTAGCTTATTATATACATTTGGAGTTTTATTTGTGTGATACACTATTACTATTATGCATTCGTGTGTTTACTTTCATGCATACTATTATATCCATGTGATAGTGATATCTACATGATTGTGATATATGACCTGTGTGCTCTCTACTTTGCATTTTTTATGTCATATCACTTGTGTTATGCTCATTTGTCTTTGCTTCCGCATTGATACTCCGATGTAAATGAGCTTTGTTACTTGTACTCTTGCTTAATTCATATCCTTTGAGTACACCGTGTTGGCTTGGGTCATATAAGCTTGCCTAACTCTTTTGTTCTTATTTGACAAAAGTTTATATGAACCAAGCCCGTCAAAAACCTCACTCTTTCACATACTTGAGGTGGTATTGTCATCAATCACCAAAAAGGGAGAGATTGAAAGCATCTAGGCCCCTAGTTGGATTTTGGTGATTAATGACAATACAAAATTACTATGACTAACGTGTGTTTTGCAGAGGCAATTAAGTTAGGTCATGGTAATGGAGATCGATTGGGCAATCGAAGTTGTCATGCCCCTACGATGGAAATTATTTCGGTTTTCAAAGGATGGACGACAAGGTTAAGGATGATTAGTTCTAAGTGTCAATTAGAGTTGGAGAGATACTTAGAGTAGTTTAGGATTTTGTTTTTCCTTTGGCCGTACTATTAAGGGGGTATAGACGGGTAGCTTGACCTAGATGAGTCTAGTGAGTTAAGTGTGGTGCACACTTGTTAAAACTAGCTCTAGGTAGCTCCTATGAATGCCTAAGATCCTTTGGAGCAAACTTTATTCACATATGATCGAGAGTTGGAAGTGAATAGAGGGTCAAATGCTGACCGGACGCTGGCTCCGGTGCGACCGGACGCTGGCCGCAGGGTCCGATCAGTTCATTTGATCAAGGTGACTGCGTTCAGTGCGACCGGACGCTGGAGTGGTCAAGTGACCGGACGCTGAGAGGCAGTGTCTGGTCGACTCCAGTAAGGTTCCAGAGAAGGGAATCTGTGACCGGACACGTCCGGTCAGTACTAACCGGACCTTGGGGGTTCAGCGTCTGGTCGAGTAAGTAAGCATCCGGTGAGGGTTTAATGCGACCGGACGCGTCCGGTCAGTGGTGATCGGACGCTGCCAGCGTCCGGTCAACATGTATTCACTGGTTTGCGGGTTGAACTGACCGGAGCGTCCGTCAACTTGACCGGAGCGTCCGGTCACCCCGCAGAAGCTCATAACGGTTCGTTTTTCAGGCTGCCTTATAAATAGATGCTCCACTCGTGTGTGGAGCCACTTTTGCTCATTCCAACAGCTGAGAAACACGTTTGTGAGTGTCAAGAAGAGCAAGGTCCTAGTGAGGTGATTGAGATTTGAGAATCCAAGAGAGTAGCCTCATTAGTGAATCAAGAGTAGCATAGTGTGCATCCATCTTCTCATTAGGCTTTGCGTGGTCAAGTGAGAGTTCGTGCTTGTTACTCTTGGTGATCGCCATCACCTAGACGGCTTGGTGGTGATTGGGAGCTTGGTGATCACCCGGCGGAGCTTGTGGGTGACCTAACTCAAGTTGTGAGTGGCTTTGGGTGATTCACCGTGACGGAGTGTTAAAGAATCAACCCGTAGAGAGCACTTGATCCTTGTGCGGATCAAGGGGAGGCTACACCCTTGTGCGGGTGCTCCAACGAGGACTAGTTGGGAGTGGCGACTCTCCGATACCTCGGCAAAACATCGTCGTGTTCCTCTCTCTCTATTTACTTTGAGCATTTATTTTGTGCAATTCAATACTTGTCTTTATATTCATAGAATTGCCATGCTAGAGTAAGTTTGGAACATAGGTTGCAAGTCCGTTGTGCGTTAGTTTAAGAGAAACAATTTTCTAGGCACAAGGGGTTAATTGGGCTAACCATAGGATTTGATTATTGCAAGAAAATTTAGAATTAGCCCAATTCACCCCCCCTCTTGGGCATCTTGATCCTTTCACCTATGAACACCTTCGAAGTCTGGGCTGGCGAATCCTCAAGACGAGTTAAATCCTAAAATATTCGCTCCCACAGGGAGTCGAACCCAGGACCTCAGGTGCTACTGAGGCTCTTGTAACCATTGAGCTATAAGCATTGTTAGCGTGGTCGCTTTTGTTGTGATTGTGTTGTTTATTTTAATAAGTTTTTCGTCTAACAGATAGCCGGTGACAAAGGAACCAGAAAAAGATGCTCCGTACGAACAATGTTTATGGGCAGGCGCCGAATTTTTTTTCCTACCGGTATAAAAAACCCTAGGTAGGGTTGCCCCTTCTACCCGCCTAGTCGGGCCCTGCTTCTCCTCCACCTCTTAGGCTAGCAGCTAGATCCTACCGCCACCGGCCCGGCTCTTCCACCATAGGGTTGGCTCCGCACCAACACCCTTCATCGCCTATCCTATCCGTGCGAGAGTTCACCACCTCTGGACGCCTGCCTGACGTCATGGTGGGTGTGGCCACACGCCCACACCCCTACTGGTCTACCTAGGTTTTGATTTGTTGTTGTTTGAGGGGGTGTTTGGTTCTAGAGACTAAAGTTTAGTCCATGTCACATCGGACATTCATATGTTAATTAGGAGGACTAAATATGAGTTAATTATAAAACTAATTACACAGACGGAGATTAATTTACGAGATGAATCTATTAAACCTAATTAATCAATCATTAGCACATATATAACTATAGCACCACGTTGTCAAATCATGGGCTAATTATGCTTAATAGGTTCGTCTCGCAAATTAGTCTCAATCTGTACAGATAGTTTTGTAATTAGTCTATATTTAATACTCTAAATTAGTGTTAAAACATCCTATATGACAACGAGTAAAATATGATCCGTGGAACCACCCGCTGCTTGTTCACCTCACCGTGCTACTCTGCTTCTTCTCGTGGTCCGATGCTGAGTTGAGGCACGTGGTCCTATCATGTCTCGTGCGCAACTGTGGCTGGTGAGGAAGGCGCCTGTCAGTTCATGTGGGGCGTGGCGGAATAGGCTCGGCAACAGATCTTACATCGACGTCGTAGAATCTGATTGCTAACCATGTGGAGGGGCAGGTCCCCATTGATGGCTTGATTCGTATTTGATTTGTGATTAATCTGGGATATGCATGTGCATGCTGATTTGTTGAGTTATAAGCGGAGACTTGGGCAGTCTTGCTGTTTGGGAGGAGGCCAGGAGGGTACGGGACGAGCAGACCCACGTGTCAGAATTGAAGGAGATGGAGAGGGAGACGCATGCACAGGCGGTGCCTCTATTGTGTTCATTGTATAACTTTATTACTCATCTTCGTATATTGACAACAAATAATCTACAACATCTTGACAAAGTGACGATGAACAAAGTACTTGTAGTAAATTGCTAATCAGCATCACACTAGTGTGTTTGCTGCTGCCGACGCTCACGCCCGGACCAGCTGCTCAAGCTGACCGGCGTGGTGAACTGCTCCGGGCCGTCGTAGAACGCCGACGCGATGACCTCCGCGCCGCGCTGCGTGGGATGGCCGTAGTCCCAGAAGAGGTGGTACAGGCGGTCGCCGCACAGCGTCGAGTTCGGCTGGCCACAGACGCTCTGCGCCCCGAGCCGCCCGCCGCCGCAGCACGCGCTGTCCACGTCGGCAAACCCTGCCGCCGGCGGGTCGGCTATGATCGCCCGCATCAGGACGTACAGGTCGCCGAGGGAGTAGGTCAGGCCGTCCAGGCGGTGGTCATCGCCGGAGCCGAGGCTCGCCAGGAGAGACCTGAGCGCGTCGTCGAAGCCGGCGGCGAGCGCGTCGGCGCCGTCGTCGCACGCGCCCGTCGGGCTCTGCAGGCGCTCTATTGGCGCGCACCCGATCCGGCCCACGTTGATCACGGCAAACTTCCTCGCACCCATCCCGTACAACCCCTGCGTGAAATTATAAATTGTTACTGTCTTTTTAACGAAATAAATTTGTTATCAGTCATCTTGTTTTAATAAATGTCATATGTTTAGCTGGAAATAAAAAAAAAATCAGGAATTTCAGTTTTACTGTGATGATGGCTGAGTAGTTGGAGATGAGGTCGGAGTAGAAGGCGGCGACGACGGCGTGGCTCTGCATCTGGCCATTGTTTGCTAATGATGTGGCGAACGCGGCCATGTCGTTGGTGCCGATGGCGATGAGGAAGAGCGATTTGGAGAGCAGGTGCTTCGCCGTGGTGGCACCCAGTTTTAGTACCATCTGAGCCTTGGTCGCGTCGAAGTTGCGCACTTGCTTTGACAACGGGATGTTCTTCCCGGCGAACTATATATGCAAATACAGTACAAATTAACTAACATGCATGATGGTCCGAGCAAATTGTACGGCTAGCGCATGATGTCAAAGTCACATGTGCTCAAAGTCAGCGTTGAGATATATCTCTGTCTGTCTGTCTCCGTCGGTTCCTTGGACATGCATGAAGCATGAGCTGGTTAATAAGTTTGGCCCGAAAGATATGATGATCTCTGAAGTCTGACCTCGCTCGCGCATGCAACGATATGCGTGCACGAAATCACACTTATCATGCCGAAAGATAACTCATGTAATTAATTTCGCTTTTCTTTTACAGATTTGTGTGATCTGAACTTTGTGGCTGCTAGCAGCTACTACTCGATCGGCTGCACAGTTACGGTAGAAATTAACAGATTTTTTCCTCTGCAACGACACATTATATATGCTGAAATAAAGCTGAATGATAACTTACAGTGGAGTCGAGAATCCCAGCTCCTCCAGAAGCATAGTTCACTCCGCCGATGCCCCTGGCGACTAGACGATGTCGTCGGCCGGAGCGCCGCGAGAGCGACAGGTACGCCGGCGGGCTCCTCCTGAACCCCATAGCCTTCGCTGCACCCATTCATGTCCGTCTGGCGTCAGCTCGAGCTCCCCCGTGCTAGCCAGTCGTCGCGCATACCACGAAATGCACACAGCCAGAAACAAATAAACAACTCCAGCGCGCCGTCGATCGAGAGGGAGAGAGAGTACATATACCAACCAAGTCGGCGACGTTGTAGCCGTTGCTGAACCTTCCGGTGGGTCTGGCGCCGCCGGGGAAGTCGACGCCGTAGTAGGGCATGTTGGCCCGGGGGACGTCCGCCCCCGGCAGGTAGTTGTTGTTGCCCACGTCCAGGAGCGAGTCCCCGAACACGTACACCGCCGGCACGGCCGTGGTCGTCGGCCGGAGGGCGGCGGCGGCGGCGGCGAGCGCCGCCAGTTGGATGGATATCGTCGTCGCCATCGCAAGTGTAACGGCGGCACCAATACCACCGTTGATGGCTTGGTGGCGCCGCATGGTCGTGGTCGTTGGTCGTCTGCAGGCTGCAGTCTGCAAGTTTATTCAATTACAGAATGCTTAGGAGATGATCCATTCGCTGATATGATGCCTAATAAGAGGAATATCATCAGCAATTCAGCATAGCCATCATGGCATTGACTCTGCAGCTGCACCTCCCCTGAAAATGACGGCAAGAGTTTTAGTCCACAAATTTATCAGTATATAGTAGGAGGAGAGAGATCAAAGTTATAAACAAAACACAAAAAATGCACGGAAAAGTAATTTCTACCCGGCTATTTTCTCATATCCAGCTTTTAGTCAAACACATGGAAACGGCCTAGATCTTGACGTTTTCGACTTTATAAGAGCATCTCTTGCACTACTACCTAAAACAGGGTCCTACTTTTGTATTTCGGATTTCAGTAGTCACCTATTTTGATACTATTTATTCTTTTTGTTGTTTCAATTCTAACCCACCCCAACTTACTTGAGACTAAAAAGCTTTGTTGTTGTTGTTGTTGTTATTGTTGTTGTTGTTTTGTTATTTCCTTCCGCAGCACTACCTAAAATAGATCTCCAAATTCATCCTAGTACAGAATGACATGTATGATGCACATATCATCCTCTTCATTCTCTTATCGCCATAGAAAAAACTCAGCCATCTCCCTGTAGACTCGCCATGGCCTCCGGGAAAGAGCCAATTAGGAGGTTGCGACGGTAGGGAGGAGGCGCCTGCTGGGGAGAGGAGGTCGTGGCGGAGGAGAGGTACCTACGCTGGGGAGAGGAGGACATGGTGGAGGAGGTGCTGGATCTGCCCGTCGGACCCGGAGATGGCCGTGGAGGCGCGGGACTGGGAGAGGAGTTGTCGGTGATGGTCGTGTGGAGTCATGACGGCAGTTGTGGAGGCCGGATCCGCCCTCGTCGGCCTGCTGTCATCACCGGTGGCGATGGAGAGGGGCTCGATGGCGGCGGCATTGTCGTGCCCGGGCTGTCCCGCAGTGGCCGTGTGGAGGCGCGGCTTGCCCTCGGTGTGGCCAGATGTGGTGGCCGGGGATGCGAACGACAACGAGTGAGGCATGCAACGGCGGCGGAGCGTGCGACCGCGAGGGAGGAAGAGAGCGCACGCTAGGCGTGGGTGCTCGCAGTGGGTGGGTGTGTAGGGGGGGGGGGGTCCAACGAATATTTAGGTCCCCATGTGTTGGCCAGGAATGAGTAGGAGGAGAAAAGTAGAGGGCCAATAAAAGTTGGTCCCCTAGTAGGTAACTTGTTGGAGTTGATTTTTTGTTCCACTGCTAAACAATAAAGTAGGGGCTTTGTTTAGATAGCCTGCTAGAGAGAGCGGGCTAGGCTGACTAGCCCATAACGAATCTAACAGGGGTGCCTCACTGACATGGTGAAGGCATATAATGCAAGATAGAGTGGAGATCATGGACTGGTGTGGGGGTAAGAAGTATAGAGATGGAGCGACAGAGGCTCGTCTATATATGGCCCTACCCTCGCTAGGATGCGCTGCTCAAGAGCTTAGCCATGAGGATCTATCCTGGCATGCGACATCAGGGTAGAGAGTAGGTAGGGAAAGGGACCCATTTGGACCCCGAACGACACTCTATGTCAAATTAAGGGACCTAGCAAATAATATACTAGGACAAATAAGGGGCTTGAAAGGGAATTTGAAGAGTTTTGGGACTTGGATGACATTAAAAGACAAAATTATGAAATTAAAAAAAAGTATTTTGAGAGTTTGAAAATCTGAATGACATCTAATATATGACAAGTTCAGTGATCACCTTGAAGAAATAGATGCACTCACTGTGGAACGTAAATGTTGTTTCATTTACTTTGAGTTGTAATTATTGCTATGGGTCACATTATCACAAGAATAAACAAATGAAGCACGCACGCAGGCACGGAAGAAATACATAAGCACATACAATATTTCCATTTTTCTTTTAAAAAAAAAAGAGAAATCACTGGCCGATCGAGGGGCCTCGGAATGATTAACTAACAATCAACTACTCATCATGTTGGCCAGCTGTTTGAAGCTGATGGGCGAGGTGTACTGGGCCGGGCCATCAAAGTACGCCTGGGCGCCCAGCATGGCGGCCCGCTGCGACGGGTGCACTGAGTCCCAGAAGATGTAGCGGTCGCGGGCGGCGCACAGCGTGGCCGTGGGCGTGCAGTCGCCCTGCGCGCCCAACCGCCCGCTCCCGCAGCAGGCGCTGTCGGAGCTCACGAACCCTAGCCCCAGCGTGTTGGCGAACGTCGCTTGCGTGAGGCCGAAGCTGTCGGCGACGGAGTAGGCGAGCCCCGGCAGCTTCGGGGCGAGGGCGGCCATGGTAGACTTGAGGGCGGCGTCGAAGCCGGCGGCGAGCTGGTTCATGCCGTCGGCGCACGCGCCTGTGGCGTTGAGCACGCGCACGCGGGGCACGCAACCGACGGGACCCACGTTGATGATGCCAATCTTCCTCGCGCCCAGCTTGTACAGCTCCTGAAATGTATATCATGTGTATACATGCATTAGTTATGTGTAGGTATATATAGCTTTTTTATGGCTTTTTGAAGCAAGAGATGTATATGTATGTGCATGTATTTATAGGTTGTATGATTTACAAATAGATGGCGGCTAGCATGCAAGGTCAACGAGTATATACATAATTGCATCATCAATATCTATATTCTGGATATCTCAGTCCACCAAATGAACTGCAAGTCTGATGCATATATGGCATGCAGTGTCACCTTGGGTAGGCTATATACGCGTCTCCTTTCTGACAAAGACACACTTGTATTATATATGTTATACTGTTCAACTTGTGAAGACATGTTCAACTTGTCATGGTAAGTAACAAACAAGATACTACAACATACATTCATATAATTAACCTAGTAAATATTATTGTGTCAGCTAGGTATAGGTAGCTTTCCAGCAAATGACCTACATATTGACAGGTCCGGGGCATAGTCTATTCAACAATAAAGCGATGTAGAACATGCCAGAGGTCATATACAACTCTACAAGAGAATGATTGCATGCAAAAGCAAAATAAAAGCAGGTAAGGATTGGTCGTTGTCATATATACCGTGATGGTGGCGGAGCAGTTGGAGAGGAGGCTGCCGTAGAAGGCCGTGACGTCGCTCTGCGTCGCCGTGCTGTTCTGCTTGGCCTGCGCCGTCGCGAAGGCGAAGAAGTCGTTGCTGCCGGCGCCGACGAGGAAGAAGGACTTGGAGAGCAGCTTGCTCACCGCGCGCGGGCCCACCTTGGCCTCCATCTCGACCTTGGTCGACTCGAACAGCCGCACCTGCTGCGACAGCGGGATGTTGTTTCCCGCGTTCTGCACGCATGCATGGATTGGATGCAAATCATATTATATTAATTACTGTATTGAAATTAATTATATAAATGTATATGTTGTATATTACGATATATACATGTACACAAGGTGGTTAGCGGATTACGTATGGGATCAGTTAGTATTATTGTATTATATGTCATTAATTACACGTACGCAGATCACTTGCACAGCGACGTCGCCGGAGTAGTTAGTACTTAAGTATATGCTCTCGTCATGCACTCGTTGCGTGGTGTGCACTACTACATGATAATCGTTATCTGTGGTACTGGTTACATTCTTCACACCTAACCTGCCCAGCTTGTTTATTACTACTACTTTCATCCAATTGCAAGTATATATATCCATCTAGGTTTTTCATTCTAACTTTGACCAGCAATCAGGTTTATTTCCTGAATGTGTTTCTGCTTTTCTTAACGTGTCTCAAACTGCTGTATTTCCTTTAGCTGGTTAATGAAAATAGGAAATGCCTCGGTTAGAGAGGAAAAACCTTGACTAGCAATATCTATAAATATATGCATCATCTTAATCTTGAATGAATAGAGTTAAGTTTTTTTAGTGAATCTTGTGATATGAAAATCTTATATTGTTAATCTCTACAAAAATTTTAGACATTAAAGGTCAGAAATAAAAGGTTTAGCAAACTGAGCGTAGCTCAGCTGGTTGTGTTGGAACCAAATCCAGGATTTAACCGTATGGTGGTAGAGACCGTCAACAACCATGTGTCCGTGGTGACTGTCAATTTCGAAACCTCCTGGCTTAATCTTTCGGATATGCTCATAGGGGATTGGGGGTGTATATGCACATTCATATGAGTGAGTATATGCGCATGTATTAGTGTGTACACCAATACTGTGTAATTAAAAAAACTGAAAAGGTTTAGACTTCGGACAAAACTACTGAGTGGACAAATTAAATATGTCTCAGGAAGTAAGATGAAGCTAAGTATCTCCGTATATACATCATGCATATTATTATATTCAACACGATAAGATTTGCACAATTCTTTCTTTTTTTTTTGCACTCATAACTCTTTTCATTTTTAAGATTAAGTTTATACACTCTCTCTATATAATAGAAAGAATAGACAAGTCACGTTTAATTTTTCAGGAATGGATCGGAGAGAACTGGAATGGTCAGTTTTACTTACAGTGGAGTCGAGAATCCCAGCTCCTGCCGATGCATAGCTTACTCCTCTTGTGATGGCGCTCGGGATTAGCTTATTCTTCGCTTTCAGCTCCAGATAAGCAAGAGGGCTCTTCTTGAATCCCAGAGCTTTTGCTGCGTAGTACATATATACATATGCATCATAATAATATGTATGTATAAGCACCAGTTATTAATGAATAGACAAGATAAATATAAACTTCCCAAAAGCATCATTTCTTGTTCTTGCATGCTTACCGACGAAGTCAGCGGTGTTGTATCCGTTGCTGAACCTTCCGGTGGGCTTGCCGGAGCCCGGCAAGTCGATGCCGTAGTAGGGCTTGTCAGCCCTGGGGACGTCCTTCCCCGGTAAATAGTTGTTGTTGCCGACGTCCAGCGTCGAGTCCCCGAACACGTACACCGCCGGTACCACCGCCGGCAGCAGCTTGCTCGGTCGGATGGCGGCGACGGCACCGACCACGAGGCTGAGGACAAGAACCTTCATGCCCACCTCGTACCCCATCATCGAATGAGTGCTAGCTTGTACACAGCTTAATGAGCTAGCTAGTAGTAGTACTATATCTCGCTGATGAGGATGCTTAGCTTAGCTTGTGTGCGAGTTAGTTGTTGATGTACGTGGCCAATCAAGGTGCACCTATATCTATATATAGTCAGTGTCTCCCAAGGTTTTCAACTCATCTTTTTTTAAAAGAAAAAGTTTTCAACTCATCGACCAGCAAGTCCCGGTCTTAATCATGCATTGTTGTATTCTTTTACTACCCACCATACACGCAGCCTACCTGCATGCTATACACACATATATATATATATACAAATCATGAGCTACCAAGCTGAAGACGAGTCAGGAGATCGAGTTCATGTCCAATGAAAAAAGTTCGTTCTTCTTATCTCTCTGACACGATTACAAGTGATTATAGTGAGAAATGGGCACGCTCTTTACGTGTGCGTTTACACCCTGTCAACATCAAATAGCTAGGTTACCGTGTCGCTTGATTTACGTACATGTGATGTATGACTAATTAATCTCGGATCTCGATGCAAAAAGAAGAAGAAGAAGAGAACTAAAATCGTACCATCATGCATTTTCTTGGTCAGCATCTCGACCGGTTCGTTAACGTGTCGGCTATGTCTTCTTCGTCTACTTTAGGCCTCGTTGTCTAGATATCCTCCTTTTCAGCGGTTGGTTTCCGTTATTTTCATACATACGTGTAGCTCGATCCTGTTCTCGATTGTGTTTGACCTCGCTTAGTTTATACACAACTTTTATAATGATATATAATGACGAACAAGCAAGGTATATAGTCATGTACTATTATAAATTTAAAAATCAGAGTCATATGAGCATGCACAGTTAATTCAAAGACGAACTGTGTATCGATTAGGTTATCACCAATTAAAGTAATTTGTACATCGATCTGATGATGGCTACAATCAGGTTATGTTCTACTGCCTTCGTTCCAAATTATTGTCTACTTTGCCTTTGCCTTAACAACATCTCTTATTTTGACCATTTTTTTGAAAAAAATATTAGCATCTATAAGTTCAAACAAATACACTATCAAGACATATTTCATCGAGACTTTATTTAGACTAATTTTATATTGCAAGTGTTGTAACATTTATCTATAAATTTGATTGAAGTGAGAGGAGTTGACTTAGGATAAAGCTAAATAGACTATATATAATTTGGAATGGAAGGAGTAGTAATTAACTCTTCACATTTGTTTTGTCTTGTTGTGCATAACTTATAGTTACTTCCATATATGATGCTTGAGACAAACGAATGAGCTAAAAATAGTTTGAATTCATGGTGTCAAACATCACAACATGTTTGAATTTTCACCATTTACCATCTCTTGAAGCTGTTGTCTTTGTTCCATTGTTTCCCCATAGTACTTTCTTCTCCATATTTGGGGACCTTCCATTATTCTTTTGCTCCCACCTCTCCACCACTTCTATCCTTTGTGGCTTCCACGCTACTATACTTCGCCCGCCGCTAGTTATTAACCAATACCTTGATGTTTTCCTAATTCCACCCTAAACAAATCCCACCAACAAAACCTCAACCATTGATGCCCCACCAACCGCTCACCATGGTGTTGACCCTACTTCGATCTCGAGATTCCACAGGTTAGAAAAGGGGAGAAGAGCTCGCTCCCTAACCCTAGCCACCTTGAAGTTTCTAAACTTGCCCCCTCCCCCAATGGAAATAGATTGGAAAAGATGATGAGAGAGAGAGAGCCAAGGGAGGCAGTGCTTTGTTATGGACAAAGATGTCCATGCTCCCCATGCCATTAGAAATCATCTCAGGTGCATTTCAAAAAAAAAAAAAAAGAAATCATCTCAGGTGAACACTAAACTTCACCTCCAACATTCTAGCAAAACATTAAATAGAGTGAGTTTTGGATTTAGTATCTAAATTTGCCCCCTTTGGAATTATTTTCAAGCTCCGTCGGCACTGGGAGGCTACAACGTCATGGAACCATGAGAAGGGTCACGGGAGGAGGCAGGGTTCCACTTATTGTATTAAGAGTGGTTTTGCATGCACTTAGGAAGTAGGGACTAGAATGTATATACTCCCTTCATCTTATGTCAAACGTTTGTAAGTTTGACTAAATTTATAGAAAAGAGATATAAGTTTATGACACCAAATTAGTATCATTAGATACACTATAAAATATATTTTCATAATATGTTAATTTGGTGTCATAAATACTTAATGCTCTTTCCGCAATGTAAACAATGTTTTGTTGTTGATTCCATGGTAAACCACTGTCGTCTGAAGAGCCGACCGTCCTTACAAATAAATTGATTTTACACTATCTTATTGAGTGTATACAAAACTCTTCACAGACTTCAGACTTGCCCAATGAATTATTCTGAACCTGGATCCAATCCACCCCGTTGCTACTGGGGAAATTAAATGTGACTAACAAATACCACCAAAAAAAACCAACCATCTGAGCATGTACCCGTAATTACTTATAACAGTGAGCAAAAATACTCAATGTGGCTGGCTTTGAGCAAAAATACTTATAATAGTTTCGTAATTTATTTATTACACATTGTAGATTGTAGATGAAACTAAACACAACACACAGTTTTTTTTTTTCAGAAATAAATAGGGAGTCGTTGGTGACTTACAGTGGCGTCGAGGATCCCAGCTCCTGCCGATGCGTAGCTTACTCCTCTAGTGATGGCGCTCGGGATCAGATAATTGCGCGCTTTGAGCACCATGTAAGCCAGAGGGCTCTTCTCGAATCCAAGATTCTTCGCTGCATATGTATGCAAGCACATGTATCAACGAAAAGGGGTTCTATTACCCTATTACACAAGCTAATAAGCTAAAACATTCATAGTACTATATAATCGTCTATATATCCTGCCAAAGTTTTACTCTGCTAGTATGCATGGTATACTTAATGGTAGTCATCCGAACTCTAGACTCAGAAAGGGAATGTATATTACCAACAAAGTCTGCGACATTGTAGCCATTGCCACTACTACCTACACAAACTTTACTGGAGGCGGGCGTTTTCGGTTTTCCGCGGCGGGCAAAGCCGTCCGCCGCGGCCTAGAGGCCACGGTAAATCGTGGCTTAACCGCGGCGGACGGCCTTGCCCGCCGCGGTTAACCGATTTACCGCGGCGGGCGGTGTAACGTGCCCGCCGCGGTAAATATACTTTTACCACGGCGGGCACGTTAGGATGCCCGCCGCGGTTAATCATTTAAAAAAACAAAAAAAAAACCAGGAACCCGCTGGCGAGCCCATTCTCGAGCCCATCGACGAGCCCGTCCCAGCCCAATACTGGAGCCACCGCACCTCGTTGGATCCGCCGCCGGATCTGCGCCGACGCCGCAGGTTGGGGCCATCTTGCCATGGATCCATGCCGCTGCCGTGTGGATCCACGTCGCGGGAGCAGGGAGTCAACGTGGCCGGCCTAGATCCACGCATCCACCCTGGATCCGCTGTCGTGTGGATCCACGTCGTAGAGATTCGACGCGGACGCCTGGATCCGCCGCCGTGTGCCCGTCCCTGCGCCGCGCAGCACCTCGCCTATGAGAGAGAGAGAGAGATGAGGGAGGACTGAGAGGAGAGAGAGGGAGAGACATACCGGGCGCCCTGGATCCACCGCAGACGCCGCCGCGTGGGCCTCGCCGAGCGCGCCTCGCCGAGCCAAGCGCGCCTCGCCGCCACCCTGCCTCGCCTCGCCTCACCGAGCGCCGCCGCGCGCGCCTTGCCGAGCCGAGCGCCGCTAGGGAGAGGAGGGGAGGGGGCGCGTCGCCGGGGAGAGAGGAGCAGAGGGAGGAGGGCCGCCGGGAGGAGTGTAGGGCAGGGGAGAGAGAGTGGTGCGGCGCGAGAGATGAGGGGTAGGGTAGGGGCAAGGGAGAGAAGTGTAGTGCGGCGCTGAGGACTTATAGTGAAACCCTAGGCTCTTGTATATATACGTGACCTCGGAATTGGACCGTATCTGGGCTCTGGATCGGGCCGTATTTACTGCGGCGGGCCTTATAAAATGGCCGCATGGTAAATCGATTTACCGTGGCGGACACCTTAAGATGACCGCCACGGTAAATATGGTATTTTCCGTGGCGGACATCTCAAGGTGCCCGCCATGGTAAATCGATTTACCATGGTGGGCAAAAGTGCCCGCTGCGGTAAATAAAAAATACCCGCCGCGGTAAATCGTGTGATTTACCGCAGCGGGCAAAAATAGGTGCCCACCAAGGAGTGCAAAAGTGCAACGCTGCGCAAAATCGTTTATGTAGTAGTGTGCTGAACCTTCCGGTGGGCTTGCCGGAGCCCGGCAAGTCGATGCCGTAGTAGGGCTTGTTGGCCCTGGGGACTTGCTCCCCTTCCAAGTGGTTGTTGTTGCCCACGTCCAGGGTGGAGTCCCCGAACACGTACATCGCCGGCACCCGCGGCCGCTGCACCGGCAGCTCTACCGCCGCTGGCGACGACGACGCTGAGCACCATGCTGCTCAGAACAAAAACCTTTCATGGCAACAAGCCCATAACCCATGGCGGTACGGTCGATCGATCCCTGTTCCATGCAAACAAATCTAGCTAGCTCTAAAAGTTCTAACAATATGCACTATGCAGGTGTGTGTGTGTGTGTTGAACTACACACACTGTGTGTGTGCGTGCTATTTCTGATGAGGTTGTTGTGACTTGGTATGACTAAGGGGGAGCTATTTATAAGCACTCTCAAAGGCTTTAAGATGATGCCCTGCTATCTAGGAAACTTCTCATGGTGTAAAAGTGAATGTGAACGAATGAGCACGTTGTGTTTACTGTTTATCCAAGTCAAATACCCGCATTGGTAGGTGCCATGAGGGATTTTTTTTTTTAATTTTAACACTTTTTGAAAACTAATTTTAAATCTAACACTGTCTGTTTTTTTTAAACTAACACTTTTGGCTGAGCCTATTGTCCTGGCGTGGCCAAATGTCTGTGCCGCGTCATGTATAGTGGCGCGGCAGAGGGCTGACGTGGCGGCGACTGGAATCGCTGACCGATGACATGGCAGGGTCTGCCGCGCCATCTACCTTGGCACGGCAGTGCCGCGCCCTGATCCGTGGCGCGGCAGAGCTGAATGAAACCCTGCGGCCAGTCCCGCCTGCCCGAGCAGCATGCCCGTCTGGCCGCGGCGCCCGCCGCTCGCCCAGCGGTACCTGGACGGTTTAATCGGAACGCGTCGCGCCGATAGTGGGAGTTATTCTAAGTATTGCTTGACGTAAAATCAATAGTTGATTTGTTTCTATCTTTTGTTAAATTTTTTTCACGGCCGAATAGAGAATTTGATGAGCCAATGACATTTTTTTCGTCTTTCATAATACGGTTAACCACCATGTTAACTAATCGATTATGAAAAATTGGATCGGATTGAAACGAATATTTTTTAAGAGAACTTATTTCTTTGGCTTTTTGGCCCTATATTGTAGGATCGGCGGCGACGCGACCATGGACACCGGCTTCCTCGACCCCTTGCGCAAGACGCCGGCCACCGGCGTCGAGATACCCCGGGACTGCCGGTTTCCGAACTAGTTGCTACTTAATCTCGCATGCAGTAATGCCACGACGTATTAAAACGAATATGAAGCAAATAAATAAAGTCCGTGCGTAAGTTGATAAGCTGCCACATAACATTTTCATTGGTTTGATATAAGTCCGACATAACATAACCAACTAAGCCTGCAAGTTTCGGACGCCAATAATAATTCGACCTAACAAACTAAGACCCAGGAGTGTAAGGATCCCTCGGATGCCTCTGTCTCTTCGGATTTGATGACAACACATTGGGAGTATAGCCAACGTCGGTGTGGTCCCGTCGCCGGTGCGTATGGCTCGTACCCTACAAGTATATGATATGCACGATTACTTATAATCATTATGATCATTAGTTTATGAAGTCTACGTATTTAAAGAAACTATCTTTGTTAGTACCTGTGATGCTCCTTGGCTACCAAGCGGGGCACCACCTAGCTGAGACATGCCGATCTCATCCTGCGGCCAATCGTCCCACTGGCTGTGCTGTCTGCGGAAGCCCGGGGGGTCATCGTCGTCCTCGTCGTCCTCGGTTGCAGGGTTCTTCCCAGCGCTATGATGTGGTGGTGTACGCACTGCGGAAGTGGCACCTGTCACCGGCTGAGAAGAGCCGGCTGGTGTCCTCAAAGAGGCTGAAGACGTACCACCCGACCGCGCTGGGAGTGGCAGTTCCACATAAGGAGTGTTCATGCAGCTTAGCTTCTGAGCTAGCTTTCTGCAGCTCTTCTTCACCTTCCGCATAAATAGATGTTAAAGTTAGTGCATTTCCCAAACGCATATACACTAAAGAATTATTTTTGGAACGGACAAATTTATGTTTACCACCACAAAAGCCTCGAGAACGCCTGGCCCCTGCCCTCTAGACTCGTGAAGCTGAAACGCTGCTTCATTGGACATCCTTCACAATTGTGTCGCCTGGGTACAGAAACATGGTTAGACAGTTTTAGTACACATACTTAATACCAAAAGGATAACAAATTGTACCATTCATGTATCTTACCTCGTATCTTTGAAGCGGGGCTCTCTGTAGCTGTGTGTCCTTCCTAGTGGCAACGTCGTACATATTTTCGATCACATCTTCCTCCGAGTCCTCGTCAATCGCCTCCTCAGTGTACGGGGGCTTGATATGTGTCCTCGTAGACCTGTGAAGCCACCACAGGTACTCGTCAAAGGTGTGCTGGTCGTGTGGAGGACCCGCATGGACCGGCTACCGTTCCCTGGTCTCCCACAAAAGGATGTGCGCGTTGTGTGTCACGCACCAATCCTTGGTCTTGTACCTCTTCCTGTAGTTATACCTGCAACAAAACATTGTTAGTTGTACCACACATATCTCTGAATTGTAGCTTTGTTATTAATCGATAACGCACCCATGCAATCCTTGGTTGGTGGAGTAAAGCAGTGGTGGGCAGACTGTCATTCTTCCAAACTGTCTGCAGACCCTAACGGGTAAGTGAATCTTGACCATGTGAAAGAAAATAAGAGGGACGTTACAGTGATACTCCTCTGACTCGTCCCTAGTGACAGGACTGAGATAGTACTAGAGCTCCGGAGCATCCCAAGGACACCAATGCACCTGAATATTTTGTAATTGAGTTAGGCTGTGATATAGTGTAGATCAAATAAGACACAGGTATGATAGTAAAGAGAGCGTAACCTGGTGCTGTGTTAGGACGTCGAGACCGCCCGTGTACTCTCTGTACTTGCGCCTCGCATTCCCTCTAACTAACTCTGATTCCGTCCAGATAAACAGAGCTGTAGGGAGTGTATCCTGCCCGTTTCATTGCTGCATTGAACATGATAATGAATTATCCATTAATAAACTCATCATATGTAACCATATCGAAGAATATAATAAATCGAAGTACTTACCGGTAAACCAGTATTAAGGGGCCTCCCAACGGGCCATCATTCCCAACATCAAACCTAGAGTAGATACGAGCAACCTCCAAGGTTCGCATACCCTGAGGTGCGACAGTAGGCAACGCATAGCTGTCGATACGTCCATGCCAGGACTGCGCTGCCCTAGCTGTACGCCGCTATGTTCTCTTATGGCTGGCGTAGTATGTCAAGGAAGATCTAGCTGATGGTGTTGCCCGAGGCGTCTGGGAAGAGGAAAGCACCAAGAAAGTGTCAGAGCCACACTCGAGCGAACCTGTCGATCTGAGCCTCCTCAGCCTGTGGGTCCAAGTAATCAAAGCGCTCTGTGATCCAGGACGACGAAATACCAGAAGTTTTCCTAAAATTTACCAAAGACAATGAGACCCAATGGCTGCAGGAAAGCAATGCAAGTATTAAATAGGCTTTAATTTCTCACTTATTTTTCTTGGAAGCCTCGTCATCCGGTGGAAGAAAGCCAGTAAACTGAGCCACCAACTCCCTCCAGTGATCGTTGTCAACTATCCATGTCACTAGAAGTCCCCCAAACCGAAGGCCAAAAATAGTCTTCACTTCCTGCATGGTCAAGGTCATCTCACCACAAGGTAGGTGGAACGTGTGGGTCTCAGGCCTCCACCTATTATAAGAATAGAACGACTGTTAGTTGCCTCAAAATTGTTACAAGAAAGTTTACATACAAAGAATGCACTCGCACCTGTCTACAGCTGCAGTAAGTAGTGCTGGGTCAAGGGGCGGAAGACCATGGTTGACAACACGGACAAGCTCGAGGAAGCCAGCACGCCGTATGTACGGCGCATAACGCTCCTCCCACTGGTGCGCCCTGGTGTACGTGTGGGGCCTCAAAGTAGGCAAGGCCACCTCTGCGTCGTTGTCACTTAAGATGTGTGCTCGGTGCTAGTCGTCGTACTCCACCTCAAGAATGAGGTACAACGAATGTTGCGTGGGAGGGGCCATCCTGTTACAAATTGATAAACTAAGCGTTAGAGTATTCAAATTAACAAAATTCAAATTAACTTTATGTAGCATTGCAAAATTTGAACTACTTGTTATGCAATACGAACACAATATGAAAGCACATGTATATATTCAAAGTAACATTAACAGACATATCACGCACTAGTAACATAAACAACTTTACTAGAAATATAAGCATTTGATGAAACTTCATGAAGTCATCAAAATCGACGTATCACGCACTAGTAAGTACTGATATTTGTAAACTAGTATCTATACCCAAAATCCCTAACTAAATAACTAACTATAAACTAAATAATAAATACCTAATCAATCCTTAAATCCAAAATCCTAACTATACTAGAACACATAACCTCAAACCTAAAAATTACCTACGTAAATCACAAACAAATTCACTAACCTAACTATCCTAAATCACTAACTATCCTAAATTTGACAAACTATCATAAATCAATAACAATAATAAAACTCTAACTATCTTAAATTACTAACTATCCTAAATCACTAATTATCCTAAAACAATAATAATCAAAATAACATGAAATCGAGAGGGAGGTACCTTAGGAGCGGACGGCGTTGACGCGCCGGCGTTCGTGGCGCGGCCGGCGCGGGCGCTGCGCGGCGGGAGTAGGCGGGCGATGCGCGGCGGTGGGCAGGCGGGCAGGCAGGCTCGGTCGCGATATTTATTTGGTCCAGCCACGCCATGCTTCGTGTTAAAATTAGTTTTCAAAAAGTGTTAGTTTAAAAAAAACAAGCAGTGTTAGTTTTAAAATTAGTTTTCAAAAAATGTTAAAATTAAAAAAAAAATCGCATGGGGTCTCTGCATGTGCCTGACACAACGAATGTACGAGTAACGAATCTCGTGCATATAAGAACAAATTGTTTTTAATTTCTGGCATCGATGGTGTAAGCACGTTGTGTTTACAAACACGAAGTAGTACATATGACCTAGTATATATGTAGATAGAAAAGATGCTATAAACTGTGAGTTTAGGGATTAGTTTGTAGACAAAAATATATACATCATGTTGGGCAAAAAGAAAACATCCACAAATCACACATAAAAGTATTGCATTTTTTTTGGCAGCGCTTTGCCTCTTATCTCCCCCGTCTATAAATAGAGGCCAAAGGAGTGAGACATTATTATACAAGGAAAGTTAAGACCTTGAATTATGTATTTCACACCCTGAAGAAAGTAGCAAAGCTTCCTATTATTCCTTTTTTTTTTTTGTGTTTAATGATGGTCTTGTGATCTTGTGTTTGCTCTTAGCGCTCACATGTCAAGAGTTGCCTCTCGAATGATACAGACACGTACATATATAATCAACAACACTCTTGCCTTGTTCATATATACGGCCTATAGTAGTAGTAATGAGAACCTTTCTTGATCGGTCTACCAGCTAATAAGCTATTGATGCTCGTTCACTCGGAACATGCAACAATAGTGACCTGCTCTTCTTTTTAATGCCCTGCAGCTCGGAGCTACAATGTCGATTGGAGAGCAGATACATCACCATGCCATTCTTAATACCTCCACGAGGCCTCTCGTTTTTTCTTTATGCCTAACCACGTGATGATGGAGCCATTTTTTTTCTTACTCAAATGTAAAGTTTGAGGTGATTAGAGTAAACGCGGACCACATGGATCAAAATATCAAGCTTGTGCTTATTAGAATAAATAACATGGAGGAGAATGCTCTGACATTTAGTGGTTAATATAATATATGGAGAGAAGAAGCTCTCTAATCCTACAACAGACCATGTATTTGTGCACGCTCATGACTGCTAGGTACTAAAAGGATACGTCAGGGATAACCAAACTATATTGCTGACCCCTTAATAGACGTGCACGCATCGGGAGGGATAGTGACGCACGCCCATCGTCTTCCTCCTCTATCCCACATCTTCTTCCTCCCTACCCGCCCACCACCCACCACCGGGCCATATCGCCCACCCCCTAATCCCAATCGGAGAGTTCGTCGGTGACTCCTCGCCCTCAGTGTTGGCTCCGGACGCTCACCGGCTCCCCACCGACTCGCTCACTGACCACAACCCGCCACCACCCCTGGGCCCACGGGTCCACCTTCTAATCCCTCCGAGCATGGATTTCTTGTAAAAACCTAAAACCATAAACACCACCACCACCACCATCATAGCCTCATCCTCCACTACCACGGCCCGTGGTGACGGCACCGCCAGCCGTCCCTCCCACCGCCTGCCTCCTCCCTTTCGGATTTCATCGGCGTCCTCGTGTGTGTCGCTTGGGGTAGCGATGCACACACACCAAATAAGAATCTAGCTATATTGCTCCACATATGACCCTACCTGCCTCTCATGTGCTAGCAGATTACATTAACAGTGATGTAGGTAGTGACATGTGTTAGGCAGGAGCAAGTCATTTCTACTCCCCCTATCACTCTAATGCTCGTCTCCATTGCTTTTTCCACTGCGCTGCATCGCCTCTGATGCGTCTGCTAGGAGCAAGCAGACGTCCTACTTGCCATGGCCATGGAGCACACATGTACGATGGTGCCATGGCCATGGAGATCAATGGGGGCTCCTTGCTGCCGCTAGACCGAGGTAGCGTAGCGGAGGGCTGAGAGTTGCGAGCTCTGTTTCTTGGAGGCGTAGCACAGGCTTTGAGGGACAATCCGACAGCGTGGCCATAAGTGCGAAAGTGAAATAGCTATGCTGACTATGTTTAATTGTAGCGAGGGAGGCAAGACTGAGAGAATCAATCTGGATGGCTGAACTGAAGGGATGCGAGTGGTTACATGGCTGCAAGAGGTAATAATATATGACCCTTAAGGAAAATGAAGAGACTAAACCTCTCATCATATCCTTGGTTAAAATAATAAGTGTTCCAGCAATGGTTACTGGAAGAGTCCAATCGCTGCTACTGGGAGAGGAAGAGGCAGGTGATGGCTATTTTTAGGCCTTAATGCTCGTCATTGGATTTGTGTAGAGGGGAAGAGGCGCGTGTGCAACGTTGAGCAGATCGGAAAATTAGTGGTGATCTAATGGCTAATAGTTTTGATTAGTTTATGAGATGTGGATCGACGTGGAATCAGATAGAATTGATAATGGGATTAGCTTTATAGCATGATATAGATATGTGCAAGTGTAGTCATTATGCATGTTGAAAATAGCCTCATTTGCACTCTTAAGAACAACGCGAGTGAGAAAGCAAACAATCTAGTTATTATATTGATTCCCTGCGTGAATCAAGCTAACCATAAATAGTCAAAGGTTCATTGCAATGGTCCCGGTCATGTATATATATGACATTTCACACAGCAATGTTTGATCTACTTAAAGTTTTTCCCTTCTTGTTTAAAATGGTGTGATATATAAAGTACTTTGTATATGTGATAATGTATGTATACGTGAACACAATCTCTTGTATATGTGATAATTGACCGGAGAGAGTACATTTTATTGTTTATACATGTATATGTCATGTATGTAACTATGTATACGTTTTTTTTTTGAGAATCTGTAGCTATGTATACGTGAACACAATATCTTATTATACTCCTATATATATCATTAACTAACTGGACTGGGCCAGCTGCATGAAGTTGATGGGCGAGGTGTACTGGGCCGGTCCGTCGTAGAACGCCTGGGCCGTGAGAAGACACGCCCGCTGGGCCGGGTGATACCGGTCCCAGAAGACGTGCCCGTCGTGGTCGGTGCAGACGGTGGAGTTGGGCAGGCAGTCCGCCTCCGCCAGCAGCCTGCCGCTCCCGCAGCACGCGCCGGTGATGTCGGTGTACCCCGACGCCCCAGGGTCAGCGAAGGTGTCCTGCGTGAGGCGGAAAGAGTCGGCGAGCGAGTATACGAGGCCCGGCACCCTGGCGGCGAGGCCGGCGAGGAGTGGCCCGAGCGCGTCGTCGAAGCCGGCGGCGAGCTGGTTCAGGCCATCGGCGCACGCGCCCGCCGCGTCCAGCACCCGCACCGCCGGCACGCACCCAACCAGCCCCACGTTGATGATGGCGAACTTCCTCGCGCCCATCGAGTGCAGCTCCTGTGCCATGCGCGCGTATGTAGACGTGTGCAACTGTAAGCTAGCTAAAGCGAAGCAATGGAGGAAGAAGTAGTGATGGCTGTGCATACCGTGATGGTGGCGGAGTAGTTGGAGAGGAGGTCGGCGTAGAGGGCGGCGGCGTCGGTCTGCTGCTCCGCGGCTGACCTGTTCCGCGACTGCTCGGCGGCGGCGAACACGAACATGTCGTTGCTGGCGATGCCCATGAGGATGATGGAGTCGGCGAGCAGCTTGTTCACCGCGGCGGCGCCCACCGCGGCGACCATCTTGGTCTTGGTAGCGCTGAAGTACTGCACCTGCGTGGACAACGGGATGCACTTGCCTGCGTTCTGTGCATACATACATGCATGCATCGCCACATCATCATATATATCTCATATACTACTGATATGTATATGTATATATCTCTATCCAGGGCTGGAAGATGACACATGTACTTACGGTTGAGTCGAGGATGCCAGCATCTGCGGAAGCGTAGCTGACACCAGTGGTGAGAGCGGTGGGCACGAGCAGAAGGCTGGAGTTGGCCACGGACAGATACGGCGGAGGGCTACTCACGAACCCCATGCTCTTCGCTGTATATATACGCGTACGTACAACGGTATAAGCAGTAGTACTTTTACACATATACATATACGTGCGTGCAACCGTATCCAAGATTAGTTCTTTTTCTTGTTAGCCTTGCTCCTTAGTTGAGCTGAACCGTGTTGCTTTTTAATCTCTCTTGGACGTGAGTGTGCATGTGAGCCTTATAGCTTTGGTTTGTATCTTGACTATATATCAGTTGTGTATCATCACCGGATTGTAGAGGCCGGAACTTAATTTGTTCCGTTATCTTAAAAAAAAACACAAACACATGTATAAGCACAAGTACATCAACATGTAGAAGTGGTATATATAGCATATAGAGTAGTAGTACGTACCAATGAAGTCAGCTGTGTTGCCGCCATTGCTGAACCTTCCGGTGGGGAATCCGGGGAAGTCGACGCCGTAGTAGGGCCTGTTGGCCCTGGGCACGCCCGCCCCCGACAGGTAATTGTTGTTTCCTACGTCCAGCGTCGAGTCGCCGAACACGTACATCGCCGCCGGCCGCCGATGGGCTCCGCCGCCGCCAGCCACGACGGAAACTAGTAGCATTGTTTGCACGGATATCACAAGGCACAGAACGAGACGACGACGACGACCCTCCATGGCCATTTGCGTACCTAGAGCTTGTGCTTCCGCTCAGTACTTATCGCCTGCTTGCTGTGTAACTACTTGCGATCGAGCTGATGATGGTGTGTGGCGAAGGAGACGGCTGCCTACCTATATATATAGACACACACATACATAAAGCACACCGAACCTGAGGAACACGCTGCAGGCTTCCGCCGGGCTTATATTCCGTACTTTTTTTTTTCCAGTGAGCGAACAGTTTTTTTCTTTCACAATAAATCAATCAGTAATACTTTCAACCATGGCTTATCAGTCAAACGAACCGCACTTTCGATCAACTAGGCGGGTGGACAAGTTCATGGTCTCGTGTGTACTTTATTATTATATTTTTTTATGATATAAGACGGAGGTCTTGTGGGTATTAATTGCGGCCTACGTAACAGTTGAAATATCCGCTAGGGTGCACTATACTAGACCTAGACCTTGTTTAGCTGGTGAAATTTTCTGAGAAATGGTACTGTAGCACTTTCGTTATTATTTGGCAATTAGTGTCCAATCATAGTCTAATTAGGCTTAAAAGATTCGTCTCGTGAATTTCGTCTAGACTGTATAATTAGTTTTTTTTTATTTATATTTAATGCTTCATGTATGCGTCTAAAGATTTGATGTGACGGGGAATCTTAAAAAAAATTGTAAAATGAAGTAGAACTAAACGGTACCCTACTATAGGAATGTGGAAAATCCAAACTTCTCATCAAGATCGCAGATACGTGGAATGCATTTCTTGGAATCCCATTGGCTTCAGCATATTTTGTCTATGTGCACATCACATCATCACGTACATTCTTGGAAATATATAAAGTCATCATCACGTACATTCTTGCACATCACATCATCACGTACATTCTTGGAAGTCACTACGCGGAACGAGATCCTCTAACATACTTGTTTCTGCGTAGGAGGGACGTACAAGCCTTCTGCACCGTTGCTGCACCATCCGACGGCAGCATCCGAAATACGTACATGACTATTCTATCCATCGGCCCACTGTCACGCTGGCCTTGTTCGGCCCATTCGCACGCAGCTGCATAGAAAGAGCGCGAAGCTGGACAGAAAATTAGCGGGAGATCGTGGACGCCGCGGGAGAAAAGATAGTTTCAGCCGACGAGTTCGTCCGAGGAGGTCGATCCAGCGACGACGACGGATTTTTGCACTCCCTTTTCACCTGCGTAAGTCCCGTGAACTAGATCTGCTTTGCTGTGTCATGAATGGATATTTGGATTTGATTGATCTGTCTTCGTCAGATTGTTCTGAGTTTTGTCGAAGCCTCTCCCTTTCTCAAGAAAGATGTAGCTTGTCTGCAATTAAAATAGAATCGAAAGGTCCTGAAGTGGAAGAAAATAGGTGTGTAACTCAATCTCATGGCTTTTCTTTTGTCAAAGTGTGCCATAACATGTAACTGTTTACTGTGGCATTATTTTTTTAACTTTCTGGTCTTTTTACCCTGAATAAAGAGAGTTGACGATCGCTCTTTCATGAATATGCACTAATCTTACAACTGCTCTTTTATGAATATGCACTGTTCTCATGTTTTTGAATGAACATGAACCAACCTCATACCTTGTGGTCTGCTTTTCTATTCACTACTACAAGATGGACTTGTTGTCCTAGGCGGTAACGGCCTTTAGTCTCGGTTACCGTGCCGGGACAACGATCCCGGGACTAAAGGTGGAACCTTCAGTCTCGGGTCATCGAGACGGGACTAAAGAGGGACCTTTAGTCCCGGTTGATAACCCCAACCGGGACTAAATGTTCCTTTTCTTTTTCTTTTTTTTTTGTTTAATTTGTTTTCAGTTCCGTTACACATATTTGTTTAATATATAATATGTTTTTATGTACGTATTCTACGCTGTTAATATAAATACACGCACGCATATAATTACATCTAATTCTCATCTCGAGCATTATTATATTCGAATAAAGTATGAAACTATATATATTATAGATATATATGTATATATACAACACTTTCATAATCTTGTTCTCGAAAATAACGATATCAATAAACATTTAATTTACATCATTAGTTCCTTAGGATCAAAGTAGAACTCGACGTTGGGATTTAGCACTTTTTCTAGAAGATATCCTGCTATTGACTCTTGAACTGCTTTCAGATGGCCTTTTTGCATGACCCTTCGTTTCAACCATTCAGTCTTGCATTTGAAATAAAAGGAAAAGTATTAATACATATATATATATTCATTTAAAAATAAATAAAAAATTGATATATACATACTCCGAGGACATCTTCAGGAGTTCTTCTTATGTGTGTGGTGATAAATTCACAAGCGTAGTATCCACACAAATTATTACCTGGTTGCTGCCGCAAACACCACTATACGAGAAGAAGATTATTCTCATCATCTCACACGTAAATTGAAGTACGATATAGTAATTAAACACGTGAGGAAGTATATATAGTACAACTTACTAGTATTTCAACTACATTAAATGGTGCCTTACAATCCTTGCTGTGTTGCCGAATAAACTCTTTCCAAACCCTGTGCGACCAATAATGTACGATTGTTAATAAATTATGGCAAAGTCTATTCAATAATAGTTGTGCGCGAGAGATCAAAATTACCCCTGGATAATGTCTATCATATCTTGGTATAGTGCCCGCTCTTTTCTCAATGAGTCCAAGATTACTAACCGACTTGAGTTTAACTCAATGACAATGAGTATCCAGTGAAACCTGCATTGGTTTATACACACACGTACATGCATATAAGTTGTATTGATATTACATAAAATATGTAGACTACATTATTATTAACACTTACTCAAAGCGGTCATAGTCTGATAGTGGCGGAGGCTTACGAACTTCAAGCATCTTTTTCTTGTGAGCTTCGACCTTCTGCCTCAGCTGATCTCGTGGTATGTAAAAGTACGACTTCTCCTTAAGCTTCGCTTGTCTCTGCTTTTGGATATCTATAAAAAAAATCTTTTACTTTTTTGTCTTCTTCAGCTGCTATTTGCTCATCAGTCTTTTCAGGAAGTATTTCTTAAGAAATAACTCTTTTTTTTAGGGTCTTCTTTGCCGCCGGGACCTTAGACGTCTTTGTAGTGTGTCGCTGTGGAGGGGGTGGGGGCGGTGTTGGAGACCGGCGTGGAGGCGATGAGGCCGGTGTTGGAGTCCGGTGTGGAGGCGTTGGAGATCGTTGTGGAGGCGGTGGGGCCAGTGTAGGAGTTGGAGATCATTGTGGAGGCGATGGGGCCGGTGTAAGAGTTAGAGATCGTTGTGGGGATGAAGTCGTCTCGCCCCCCGCGACGCTGTGATGAGATGAGGAATGAATGATTGGGCTAGGCTAGGGGGAGACCCTGCTACAAAAACAAGTTGTGGGTCAATTATTTTTTAAGCCAATATAAAATTAATGGAAAATAATATTTCATTCACTTTCATTCGTACCTAGGATGAGGTAGGGGAAGCGGTGGCGCCCTAGGAATGATGATGAAGCGTTTGCGCCATTAAATAAATGTCTTCTCTACTTCTCCTAGTGTCTTCTCCCCATCATCGCCTTCAATGTCAAGAGGAACATTGCTGTAACCTTTGAGCACTCTATCGACTGAGATGCTAGCATATCCAGGTTGAATAACTGACCCATGGATTCTTGGTGTCTTCGTTCGGTCTATTGGAGATACAACCCCGACAGCCACCATGATTGATGCATTATTACCATCTGGAATGTGCAGCTCACATGTTGTTAGAGGCTCGGTAATGTCATCAACAGGGAAGCGCAACCCAGCGTCACCTTGAATAACTGGCAGCTCCATGGAAGCACAACTGCTTTTCATCTGACCAACGGGGCTAATGGTGACTCCCGGCATTGATTGCGATTGCATTTGACTCATTGCTAGCTGCACTTGCCTCTTGATCTCCTCCTGCATTCTTGCCTCAAGAGATTTTTCTCGTTCACGTGATTCAAGCAATGCTTATCGTGACTCATTAACAAATTGCACCAATACACGGATTCGGTCTGCCTCCTCATCCTTCTTTGTCTGGCGGCTTCTGTAGGTATCCTTGTCTGCTGGAAATGTTTGTAGCCACGGAACCGCCCCATAGCCTCTTGTTCGACCACCGTGTTCGGGATTCTCTAGGGCATATGTCAATTCATCCTTTTCTCTGTTGGGCTTGAAAACACCACTATCAGCTTCTTCCCTAGCACGAGCTAGTCTCTGTGTTGCTCTCTCAATTTTTTGGCCGAAAATTAGCTTGCCAGTGTCTGGATCTAGGCTTCCCCCATGAGCGTAGAACCAATTCTTCGCGCGTTGAGGTCAGTTCTTCTCTATTGTTTCAGGTATGATTCCCTTAGCAGTAATCTCTGCTTCTAGGTTCTGCCACTTGGGAATAGCACTCCTATAACCACCTGATCCCATGCGATGATGGTATTGCTTCTGTCGGGTATTCTGTTGATTCCTTATCACGCGTTCCTTACTCTCTTGAGATATCTTGTATTGTACGAAGTCATCCTAATGGGACTCCAACTTGACAAACGCCTTAGCATTGAAATTCGGCATTTTATTCTTCAAGATAAACTTTTTATACAATGTCTTCTTCCAACTCTAGAACAATGTTGCCATCTTCTTCATTGTCCAATCCCTCACTAGCTCCTTCAAAGCATCATCTGCTTGTAATGTCAAATGCTGAGTGATATCTCTCCAAGCTAGGTTCTTGTCATGATCAGATACAAAACTAACATTAGGAGCAGATATCTTCTGCTTCCATTCACGAGCACTAACTGGGATCCTATCCCTTACAATGAACCCACATTGATTGACATATGTTTGAGCATGTGGTCCCAATGGTTTGTCGGTGTCGGTGTCGAATTCTGATATTATGAAACGGCCCTCTAATGGCTTTTTTGGCCCTCGAACTTTCCTACTCTTGCCGGTGGTTGATGTAGATCTAGAGACCGGCTACATGAGTAGAAACACAACGATTAACAACAAATATACGTACGCATGCATCTATAAGAGATAATAGATAATCAAATATACCTCGCCAGTATTTTCTTACGCGACAATTTGTTGATCTTCAACCACCGGGATATTCAGGATATCCTCATAATCAGCAAAGTACTGACTCGTGTCATCTACATCCGCATTGGTGCCGGTGTTGATAATATCCGCCATTATGTCATCATTCAAGTTATCATCCGGAGCAGCCATTTGTATCTTCAAGATAACATATAGATAGAATTACTATGACACATAACATAAGTACATGTGATAACACATAGAATTACTAAATCCAATTAAATATAATAACACATAATATTTCATAAGGATAAACAATAATAAGGTATAGGCTTTGGAATCGAATCAAAAACACTTTTGATCCAAAAACATGGAAATAAGTACATGTATATATACACATAGAATGATACAATTTTCTCTCTCTCTCAACACATAGAATAAGTGCATATGTATATATCTCTAGATATGCATGTGATAACACATAGAATGTCTCTCTAGATACAATTTTCTCTCTCTCTCAACACATGGAAATAATTAAGTACATGTATATATACACATAGAAATAATTAAATACATATATATGTATACATATAGAATCTCTAGATAGAATTAATTACTAAATCTAATTAAACCTAACATATATACATAGATAGAATTACTAAATCAAAATTAAATCTAACATATATATAGAGAGAGATAGAATAATAATTACTAAATATATCAAAAACTATAATAAAAAACTATCTAAAAAACTATCTAAATAAAGTACTAATTAAATTTTAATACAATTAAATCTAATTAACATATATAAAAAAACTATCTAAAAAACTAAGAATAAACTACTAATTAAATTTTAATACATTTTAATCTAACATATATATCAAACACTACCTAAAAAACTATCTAAAAAAGTATCTAAAAAAATATGGCCGAGCGCTATAGCTAGCAGGCTAGGGGTGGATGGCCATGGCGGGCGTGCTGGTCGGCCACGGGGCCGAGCTGAGCCGCGCGAGGACGACGTACGGCGGAGACGATCTCGACGGCCGCTGGGTGGGGCTCGACGACGAGGCCGGGTGGGGGTAGATGACGACGGCGGCGCGGCAGAGCTCGACGCGGCCGGGCGCGGCAGAGACGAGATCGACGTTGTAGATCGAAAAGTAGAAGATGAACAGAGAAACCGTTCGATATATATAGGCCGGGACCCTTTAGTCCCGGCTGGTAACACCAACCGAGACTAAAGATCCTTTAGTCCCGGCTGGTAAGCCGAACCAGGACTAAAGATCCAACCCTTTAGTCCCGGTTGGTGTTACCAGCCGGAACTAAAGGTATTTTTGGACGGGCAAGTCCGCCCAACCGGGACTAAAGGATCTTTAGTCCCGGTTCCTGGCCTAGGCCGGGACTGAAGGCCTAAAAATTTTGGCAGCCCGCCAAAGTAATTGGAAATACCTGGGATTTTGATTTTGTTCTCCTTGTTTAATACTAATTAATTCTATAGCAACTTCAATATTTTGCAATATTTATTTTAAAAAATACTATTGATTAAATTATTATTTATTGTAAATAGAAAAATTTTGTAACCTAAAGTTTTTAATTTCTTTTATGAATATAGAATATAAATGTTACTAATACTAAGTATTTTGTTAATGCAAAAATATATCTGTAACTTAAAATTAATAAAACTTTTTTGCAAAACAACCTTTTTTGCAATTTTTAATTTCTTTTATGAATATAGAATATAATGTTACTAATACTAAGTATTTTGTTAATAGGAAAATATATTTGCAAAAATATATTTGTTAAATATGATATGCATGTATCTTCTGGATTTTTAATCCTAAAGGGTAGATAACCTTTTTTGCTTCGTACGTAGTGGTGGGCAATTCATTTGGCTTCGGAAGCATCTTCTTTATGTGGTTCAATAAATTTCCAAATGCCTTGTCGGATACACCATTATTTGCCTTCCACTGTATCAATTCCAGTGTTGTACCTAACTTTTTTTGCCCCTCTTCGGTCCTTGGGTATAGCAACTTCCTATGATCCTCAAGCATGCGCTCGAACTTAACTTTCTCTTTTTCACTTTCGCATTCTTGTTGTGCATCATGAATGGCATCGCCAAGAGCATCACCGAGATCATCTTCTGCCGCTACCTCTTCTTCATCTCCCCCATTGTAGTATCATCAAAGGCACCATACTGAGCAATAATGTCATCAATGTCTAAATCTTCTCCTTCACCTTCTTCCATTATGACCCCGCTTTCTCCATGCTTAGTCCAACATATATAGTTTGACATGAAACCTGACTTAAGCAAATATGAATGAAGACTCATTGAGCTTGAATATTTCTTTAAATTCTTACATATGACACATGGACAGCACATGAAACCATCCCGCTTATTTGCCTCGGCCACACCTAAGAAATAGTGCACGCCCTCAATAAAGTCTTGGGAGCGGCGATCGGCATTATACATCCAATGGCGTGACATAATCTGCATTACACGACAAATTATGAAAACCTTGAACATAATTAAGTATTTTATTACACAACATAGATGACACACACACGATTGATTAATTAACTAAACCTGGCTACAACGTAAGCACTCCCAACTATCACTAAACAAACTAAAACTACAATGCACTTCAGTAACATAATTATTTTGTGACCGTACGCAACTAAAACAGACAAATCATTCTTCTGTTGAATATCAATAAGCTTCTCCTGCTGGCTCACTGCCTCATCATCAGCAGCCGCTACCTCAAGCGCACCCAAATTCTACATGTATGTAGCATAATCTTCCTCCCAGTACCAACCATCGCATCCATTGCCCTCCCACTGAAATTAAAGCCAAAAAATATTTAGTCAAAAATATTCAAGAAAAGCAGGTCAATTAGCCATAATAATCAAATGCGTAAGAAACTCACATCGCAATCCGGGCACTTGTAGAAAACACGACCCTTGTTGGGTCCCTGTCTCTTGACTCAGTACTCCATCATAATCTTCTGCTTACACTTGCCGCAGATAATGAGAGGGAGTTCTGGCCTCAGTCGTTTCGCAACCGAACGAGAGGCCGAGGATCCGGTACCAGTTGTCATCTACTTTCTATACTTATTTTTGCAAAGTAGTGTAAATTTCACATTTTCTAAAATAATATATTTAAACAAAACTAAAATTATTTATTTGTCTAACTAAACCATGAAATATGTACTATGTATAATAGTAAAATACCAAACTATCAAGTGATTTTACTATTGTAAATCATCATGTGACTTTGAGCTAAAAATGACATAGAAATCACATAGCTCAAAAACATGTTTCAATAAATAATCATCCGTACTAGTTGACCTTACTTACGTGATCATCTCGGCGAGCATTTCTCCACCGGACGGCACCGTACTTGGTCAAGGAAGAGCTCCGATTCTACGAGGAAGGGAACACGGTCTTTCACGACCGTTGCCGCTCTCCCTCGTAGAATCAAAGCTCCTCCTTGACGTCCGTTACCGCTCGGCAGAGAACATGCTCGCTGAGATGAACACGGTCCGCAAGTTCAACTAGTACGGATTTTCTATAATGTTCTAACTATTTTCTAAGTTTTTCATTTCATGGAAAATTTAATTCTAAAAATAAAAGGCGTGATTTCTAAGTATTTTATTTCATGGAAAACATAATTCTAAGTGACCTGCTCGATATCGGCGAGCTCGCGGGTGTTTAGGTTGTCGAGGATAGTAACATTTGTATATGACATTTGTAGGTCTGAAGTTATCAAATATCCATCAAATTATAGCTCAAAAACATGTTTCAATAAATAACCATCCGTACTAGTTGACCTTGCTTACGTGATCATCTCGGCGAGTATTTCTCCACCGGACAACACCGTACTTGGCCAAGGAAGAGCTCCGATTCTACGAGAAAGGGAACACGGTCTTCCACGACCGTTGCCGCTCTCCCTCGTAAAATCAAAGCTCCTCCTTGACGTCCGTTACCGCTCGGCAAAGAACATGTTCGCCGAGCTGAACACGGTCCGCAAGTTCAACTAGTACGGATTTTCTATAATTTTCTAACTATTTTCTAAGTTTTTCATTTCATGAAAAATTTAATTCTAAGATCACGTAAGCCGCCGGGGACGAGGATGACGCGTGCTCCAGCGAGGATGAGCGAGGCGTGATTTTGATGAACTAATTTGACTTTTGTTTATCCAAACATATATGCAAATCATCATGTGATTTTGAGCTAAAAATGACATATAAAATCATAATAAAGTCCAACATATAAAGTTACACATGCATCTACATCGCAAAATGAGATAAGCTACTGATAAAACATAAGAGGATTAAGTTTGTTACCTCCAAAATCGAAGAGCAACACCAATGGAGGGGGAGAGAGCAAGAACAACAGCAAGCTGAAGAACAGAGGCAGTGAGTTTAAACGGAATGGCTTGGGCTCGGGGAGGAAGAAATGAGCTAGTCTATTGGCCCGGATAATTAGTCCCGGTTAGGGGGGCAAACTGGGTCTAAAGATTAATCTTTATTCCTAGGGCATCACCCAAACCAGGACTAAAACCTTTAGTCCCGGTTGGTAATACCAGCTGGGACTAAAGATCTCTGCCCCGCGGATGACCGTTGGGCAGGAACCTTTAGTCCCGATTGGTATTACCAACCGGGACTAAAGGATCTTTTAGTCCCAGGGGCAAAAAATGCCGAGGCTAATGCCAAATTGGGACATCATTCTAAAGTATGTTCTCTAGTAGTGACTCTGTACAGAGAGAGCTTGATGGCTAATTTTGTACCTCATGTTGGCATGGAATTTAGAACTTCACCATAGAAAGGCTTTGAGGTTAGAAAAAGGTATACAAACAAAAGACCTTCTGATGGCAAGATTACATCATATAAATTTGTTTGTGCAAATGAGGGGTTGCCAGATAAAAGGGATCATTTAACAAAGTGCCCTCGAGCTTAAACTAGAACCGATTGTCAAGTCCACGTGAATCTTAAAATTGTCCGAAAGAAGGAAACTCTGATAGTGTCTGACTTAGTTTTGGAACACAATCATGCACTACACCTACCAGCAACCTTACACCTAATGGTGTCACAAAGGGACATTTTAGATTTACAATCTTTTGAAATTGAAATAGCAAATGATGCGGGAATTGGACCAAAAGCTGCACATGAGTTGGTTAGTCGTCAAGTTGATGGCCCACTCAATCTTAGCTATACCCTTCGTGATCACAAGAATTATTTATGTATCAAGCGCCAACGAGAGATAGCATACGGTCAAGCAGATAGCATGCTCAAGTATTTTCATGACAAAATTGCTGAGAACCCATCGTTTCAATATGCACTGCAAATGGACTCTGAAGAACAAATAACAAACATAGAGGCTAGAGCGTTCTTTCACCCACTATGTTTTGTGCTTCCTGAACGTGAGCCGCATCGAATATCTGGGCCGACGCAAGATTTGGACGGCTTCTGTGATTATTTGCTGTGTGTCGTCCGATGGCCGTCGGATGTCGCAGGAATGGCGCAACAACTTTGGACGCCCCTCTTACTTAGAGAGGAGTACGTTAGAGGATCTCGTTCCCACTGCGCACACCGCACTCACCAAAGAATATATAAAATCTGAACCTGCAAGGCTACCACCATCCATTAAAAAGAAGACATTTTCATATAGGCCTAGAAAATTCCTGAACCTCTGTCCCATCCTTACACAGCGGTACCGTCGACTTGTGAGAATAGACCGGTCCTTAGACCTGTGCTTTGGCGTGGGACAGACGAGAGAATTTTTTTAACCCAGCCTAAAATTTACTCCCACAAAAAATCAAACTCAGGACCTAAGAAGTACCACTGGGACGTTCTAACCGGTTACACTAGAGGCACTTTGGCCACAAAAAAATATATAACTTGCATGCATTCCAGGACAACACAGGAGTAGTAGCTCCGTGCTACAGTCTTCTCTCAATAAAGTAATACTACTATAAATGTACCTGCAAAAATAAATAAAGCTATTTTTTGTCAACTACATATGTGATGGATCGCAAAACAACGCACAAAGAATGATATATATATATATATATATATATATATATATATATATATATATATATATATATATATATATATATATATATATATATATATATATATAACTACTACCATGTAGCTGTCTACAAAATAATTTATTCTGTAGCCACTTTGAGTTACGATAATTACTATGTTAATTTACGAGATTATAGTAACTCCTTACTAAGTGATTTACTATAACGTTATGGTAAATATTCCCATGTGTTATAGTAACCCAACTATCATAAATATGTATTGATATTATCGTAAATTAGTATATAAAATTATTGTAAATGGAGGTCGCTACAGAATAACTTATTTTGTAGCTAGCTACTAAATATACTCTCCATATATATATATATATATAGGTGGCTACAGATAAGTTATTCTGTAGCCACCTCCATTTATGATAATTTTAATACATATTTACTATAACGTTATGACAAATATCTCCATGTGTTATAGTAACTCAACTATCATAAATATGTATTGACATTATCGTAAATTAGTATATAAAATTATCGTAAATGGAGGTGGCTACAGAATAACTTATTTTGTAGCCACCTCCATTTACGATAATTTTATATACTAATTTACGATAATGTCAATACATATTTACGACAGTTGGGTTACTATAACACATGGCAATATTTACCGTAACGTTATAGTAAACTATCTAGTAAGGAGTTACTATAATCTTCAAGGTTTTAAATCTCTGGCTATAGCCTCTGCTATCTCCGGCTATAGCTGTTTGAGAAGAATTTAGCTAAGTTTTTTCATATACAAGTTAGCGCTTAGCTGCCGCTATAGCCTGATATAGCCGGCTATAGCCTGTTTTTGGACATAGAAAGCTAAATGGCTTAGCCGACTATTTGAAACCTTGATAATCTTATAAATTAACATAGTAATTATCGTAACTTAAAGTGGCTACAAAATAAGTTATTTTATAGCCAGCTGCAGAGTAGTGGCTCAAAGTGTGTGTGTGGACTGGGTCAACAAGCGCCACCATCCCCGTGCAAACGCCATGATTCCATATGACGACTTTGAGTCTTTGACCATTTTCATTTCCAAAATATGGATATATCTAGCTAATAATTATTATTATTGGAATGGAACGAGGCCCAAGTATCTACAGAAACACCCGTCTCGTGATGGGCCATCAACGTCAACCCATCCCCGTTGCGGTAGGCCCTATTCGTTTCGCTGAAATTTGGCTTATACTAATGCTTATGCTGATTTATTGTGAGAGAAAAACATTGTGTTCGTTCGCTGAAAAGTATTACCGAAGTAGTTCAAGCGAACAGAGCCAGTGCTAGCCCAAATGGCATCCGTACAAACCTACTGTTCAAAGGAGATAGTGTTGGAATGTGATCGGTTCGGTTAATCCTAAACTTAATTACGAGATTAATTAAACGTTAAGTTTTTTTTATCCACCCACTCATCATTAATATCTAACTAAATAAGAGAAACGCCCCTGGCGTCATTATTCTCTCTAATCCATGTAACTATTCATATAACCGGTCAATTAGGCACGAGAGGGTCTAGGAAGGCCGTCTACCTACATCTAGGTACTGTTGTAGATCTACATCCCATTTTTCACCAACTAGGAGCACCAAGCCCCAAATCTGGTGAAGACTAAGATCTACTTCATCTACATCAACTTCTACATAAAGCACAGAGGCATAGATAGCATCTATGGACTCTGGTTAGTCACTAAGATCTATTCCGCATAAGTTTGAGTTAGTGATCATGCTTAGGCTAAGATTAAGATCTTGTTATGTCTAAGTTTTATTTCAACAATTGGTATCAAGAGCCTGCTTAGATCCTAACATGATCCTAGGCCAGAGTCAGTTTTGTTTTATGCCTCTGTTATGTTTAGATTAGATTAGTCTTGGCTAAAGTTTTGTCTGCTACATGCATGATTGGCCTCTGATGTTTATCTTAATCTAAATGATGTATGTTTATGTTACACTAAGTGCCGAATTAGATTAGTTTTTTAAGTAATCAATGAGTAATTAGATCTAACGTAGGGTTAAGGTTTTCGCTATTAATTGAGATTAAGTTTTTTCTTGAAATCAGAGGTGTTTTTCACTGAATCAAACCGAGTTAAGCACTTAGAAGAAGGTGATTTGGGCAAAACCCGATTAAAGTCCCAAAGATCACCATTTTATTTTTCGCAAAAAATCAAGAACCCTAAACCCTAAGATTAAGCATCAGGCATTGAGATTGAGAGTGAGATTGCACCTGTGCTGCTCGTACCCATTTTCAGATCAGGTCACCGCTGCAGATTGTGCTGCCCCACAACTACGCGCGAGCGGGCGGCTCGTACTCGGCCCCTTAGGCCTGGTTGCCATCGCCGCCACTGGACCGCGTGGGCCCACCGCCGTTGAGCATGTGCCCTTGGGGCTGCCGCAGCCGCGCGGATGAGGGCAGGCGCCTCCACCCCTCAGGGCCGCGCCACCCATGCGCTGAGCCACCGCAGCCGGCTGGTTGTGCTTCCTCGGCCGCCGCCGCGTGCGCCGTAAGGAGCCACCACCACCGTCGTGGGCTTGAGCACCCGGCAGGGCCCGCTAGACGGAGCCGCGTGTAGGCTATTGCCGAGCGTGTGCACCGCCTAGGAGGCCAGCCGGTGCCGACGCGCCATGCGGTCGTCTCTCTCCCTCTGTGCTGTTGTGCGGCTGAAGCAAGGGGAGAGAAAGTGAGGAATGCAGCTAGAGTTTTTTTAGAGTGGCTTAAGTATGTGTCGTTGTTTGCCATTGGGATCTCCCTGCCGCTGATCTATATATCCAATGGATCACACTGTCATGCGGGGAAGGGGAATGGGCAATTAGCCGACCTGTTGATGTACAGGCGAGCGTGAAACTGGCCGACAGCTGAGCACGTGATGGCTGGTCGTCACTCCGTCAGTCAGGCTAATTCAGTGTACTGGACGAATTGAGTTTCATTATGAGCATGTAGGCCTACACTATTAAGTTTATTTTTCCAAAATAATTACGTTTATTCCCCACTACTAATAAGTTCAGATTTTAGTTTTATAAGTTTTGGAGTAACTTAAGTACGCGTGGAATATTTTTCCTAAGAATTTAAGCATGACCTGTTAATACTTCTAAGCAACTTAACTATTGTTTGCTCACTAAGATTTATGAGTTTTCCTATGTGCTGAATAATTATGGATATTAGGGTTTTTGGCCAGGTATTTATACCCATGATCTTTTATCTGGATAAATCCTAACCGTCCATCGAGTTCAATAAGATCATACCAGCTACTAAGTTTTTCCTAAGGGGTCCATTTTATTGAATTTTTTAAGGGGAGAACGCCAACTCGGCCATGAGCAGACGGTACCCTGGCACAGTATTTTGGGGCTACTGTTAGGCCTATTCTTCAAAGGCCAAACTAAAATTTAATTTTTAAAATAAGTTGCCTTTGCTATTCAATATAAGTGTAGTATTTAAGTGTTTAATTAAGTATTAAGTTTTTAATGCCCTCATTATGTTTAATTTTTAGCTTAAGTTTATTCCCAGCAACTTAGATATTGATTGAAGTTTATAAATTAAGTTTGTTGCTATATATTCCCATCTCAAATAAGATTTAATTATGCCCTTTTATGATAATTTTTAAGTTAAATTTAAGTATATTTTGGGAATATGTTGCTAAGAATATTTAAGTTTAAGAAAATTTTCTTTAGTGGAATTTACCCGGTTAATTTTTTATGCACTTTTTGAATAAGTTCTAAGTCTCAGTTTTAGCTTTAGTTCCAGTATTAATTTATGTTTTCAAGAGAATTTTATGCCATAAGATTAAGTTTGCATTCAATTATAAGTATTTATATATACATATATATGCACCACTGTATAATAAGATGGTCTCTGGTTAAATGGAACCAACGAGAATTTTAATTGGAGATTACTCATAATTAATTTCTGACCAACGTTGACTTTACTTATGAGTTATTAAGATGGATTTTGTTTTGTTTCTGCCCAACGGTGATGCAAATTAAAGTCCTTAAGCATGTTGTTAATTCTGACCATCGTTGATTTAGTTGTATGCTTTAAGTACATCTTATATACAACTTACAAATTGAAACATTATTTTGCTTCAAATTTTTCAGTATATTATGCAGACTATATAAGTAAAATAGAACCCCTAAGTTGCATTAATTTTCCTACTTGGAATAATCAAGTGCATGCCATTCTCAACGAGCTGGACCTTGATTATGCGCTTAATGAAGAAAAACCGCATGCTCCTTCTCCTATTTATGAGTACTATGCTGAGAGGATGGAAGAGTACATCCCAAAATTAGAATAATGGGAGAAATCCGACAATGTTGCTAAAATGATTATAAGATGCTCGCTCTCGGTTAACATGATGAGAAGATTTCTTTCTAATGAAAACAACACCGAGGGATTAAGTGCTAAGGAGCTTCACAACTCCATTTAAGCACACTTTAGAAAGGTTTTCCTCTTTGAAAACTTACTTAATTTCCGTTATGATGGGATAAGTGGTTTGGGTAACCACGTTAAAAGCTTGTTTGATATGGCTTATGAGTTGAAGGCACTTGGATTAGATGTGTCCAATAAGTTTATGGTAAATTGCCTTATGAATTCTATGCCAGAAAACCATAACAAACATGCTCAAAATGATAAATTTTCAATAGTCTACAAATTTTGAAAGTTACCAAATTGATGATAAGTATAAGAATGCCTTCGAAAGACAGGTAACTTAAGTTGTCTCATAAGTTTTACTTAAGAAATTTCCTCAACATATGGTGGATTAACTACGGTACAATAATGCATATCTTAACTTCTCCTTAGGTCTTGCCAAACCAGGGGAGCAAAATCTAAGGAGCCATTGATGGAATAAAGATGAAGTCGAGCCTTTGAGCTTCGCATTAGATTAGTTTTAAACTTAGTTCTTAATGATGCTTATGTCATTTTAGTATGAGCTACTTTGTATTTTGAACAAATGTTCTTGAGTTTAGAGTTTATGAATACATCAAATTTATTCCATCATGATTTATCTTATTAATTGGCAAAGAGATTTATTTCGTGTAATACGAGTTTTCTTTATGTCAGTTTTATCTTTAAGTTAATCATTAGTCAAGATGATGAGACCTTGTCGAAATTGTGTCACTATTGTTTAAGCCACATTTTGAAGGAGAGAATGGAATGTCTCATCAGAAAAGAGATGCTCTATTCAAATTAGATTATAAAGCATGCGATTTGAGAAATAAAAGAAAAATTATACTAATTTTGTCCCTCAGCCCAACATTAGTCTCTAATTGAAGTATGACTTGCTTTCACTATTTTTGGCAAAAGCTAATTAGTGTTTGCATGTTCACCAAGTTTCTTGTTCTAGTTTATTCTGGCCAGCGCTGATTAGACTAGGTCATAGAGCTTGTTTTTGGAGACTTATATGCCTTATGTTTGTCATTTTGGCCAACGCTAATTGATGAATATTTGACCATAAAAGTTTTACTAGGCAAAACCTCAGCAAAACATAAGTACAGTCAAGCTAAGGATAAGAAATGAGATTATAAGTAAATGAGCTATCCACATGGCACCCTGATTATGTTCCTAGAGAACACAGAAATCAATGGGAGCAAAGTCCAACGGATTGCGTTTCTACTATTATAACTGTTTCACTAAGTTGTTAAGATATGATGTGTTCCTAGAGACTGCAAAAATTAGTGGTAGTTCACAAAGGAGGAAGATTAAATATTGGAGAGATACGATTTTCTATATCAATAACTCAAGAAGACATAAATATCTCATTTTGTGCCATAAGTCATTAGTATACCGCCATTTAAATTATTATAGTTTCTATTGTAGATTTTTAAGACAATTAGTAAGCCACAACAGATATATGTTGCAACCATTAGTTGATAAATAGGCACATAAGTAAACCTCTATTGTTATTAATCTACTTATGATCCATGATAAATCTATAAGATGATTACATCAGAAGAGGAATTTTATTATTCTTGTAAGGGACCGTGACGCCTAAGAGGGGTGTGAATTAGGCAACTTAAAACTCTAACTCTAAACTATGGCCTCTTTTTCTATTCTTAGCAAAACCTAAGCAAAAAATAAATTATCTAAATATGCAACTACGGTTTTGCTAGTGTGTTGCTATCTCTACCGCAAAAAAGGAGTTATGCAAACAATGTAAATGCGGAAGCTAAAGAGCAAGGTCAAGATATGCAAACTTCTGTCGATGACTCCAGTATTTTTACTAAGGTGTTGAGAAGCATGCAAGCTTCCCCCTAGTCCTTATTGGAGCCCCTCGCAAGGGCCAAGCTCTTGGTCGGGTGACTTCGTGGATAGCCCCGGGCCTTCCCCACGTGCAACTGGGTCTCCGATGTGCCTTTCGGCAAGCCTTTCCCAGATAGCACCCCGCCGTCTTCACTATCAAGCTTCTGGTCAAATCGGCGCTGGCCTTGTTTCCTCCGGTACACGGTGGCGGCCACACCACAAATGCGGTTGGTGTGGTCTCGCAAGACTACAAGCCTCTCTGATGGACAACAATGGTGCACGCAAGCACCAAGTGATAAGAGGTGTGCAAACCTCACTAAACACTAGGCCTAAACCAAGAGCAAGCGCATAAGTGGTGGTCTAATCAACCTAAGCGCTTCACAAAGCACCTACGCTAATCACCTAATGAATCACTAAGCACTATGCAAGTGGAGATCACTAAAATGGTGTATCAACACCCTTGGTATATTTCCTCACTTCTCCACTACTCAAATGGCCGCTTGGGGGTCTATTTATAAGCCCCATAGAGAAAGTAGCCGTTGAAGACGAAACCCACCTTTTCGCTACTGACCGGACGCTGCTATCGTCCTGACTGGATGTGTCCGGTCATCCCGACCATTAGAGCGCGTGCGTTGATCGGACTCTGGGCCGAGTCTAGTCACACTTGATCGGACGTGTTCGGTCGTGCTTACGCCACTCTGGAACATCTCTGGACTCGATCGAACGCTGCTCCTTGGTGCGTCCGGTCGTCTTGCCGTCGTGTCCGGTCACGCTGAGAACGTTGTCGTTATGATAAACAGTGTCACCTATGCGTCTGGTCACTGCTTTGCTCAGCGTTCGGTCATCGCGTCTGTTACTACGGTTGCACGGGCAATGATCGGATGCGTCCGGTGCCTTCGTGGCAGCATCCGGTCACCTCTGCCGAGCTCATTTCTTCGCGATCTTGCGTCTGGCTTGGTTCCCATCTTCGTGCTTGGACTTTGTTTGATATCTTGAGTCTTCTCTTGTGCTTCTAGGGTCTTGCTTATGGTGTTGATCGTGGGATCATCATGTCGCCTTTGTCCAAGTCACGTCTTGCACCCTATTGAACTACAGAACAATTACTTACAAATTCATTAGTCCAATTTGGTTGTGTTGGTCATCAAACACCAAAATCTAAAGTACATGGGTCTAGGGTCCATTTTCCTTACAATCTCCCCCTTTTTGGTGATTGATGATAACACGACCAAAACAAGCAAATAATAAGAATTTTGGAATTTAAAAACTATCTACTTGCTAGGATGCAATGCAAAGGGCAAGGTTATATGATGCTAAGAGATACCACATGTAAACATCTTTGGAAGCTTATCTTTCCCTTGCAAATGTCCCCATGTGGCATTATGGATTTAAACCTCCCCCTAACTTCATAATCCACTATCCTCCCTTTCTCGAACCATTACCATTTGTAGATTATTATGATTGGGCTTTACCACTTGTAAATTGTTATGATCGGGCTTGCTTTTGGTCCTACAAATTCTCCCCTTTGGAATCAAACACCAAAAAGGAAGACATTAGTAGCATAAGGGAGGGTCAAACTTTGTGATCCTTTGTATGTGGAGTGGAATAGGTCACAAAATTTGACTCTCACATTACATAGATTAAGTTCCCCCTAAATATATGCATACATATGATGAAGAATGTAGTTTATGCATAATTGGTGAATTAATGCTCAAGGGAGTTTCATCTATATAATGTATGGAGAAAGCATATAACTACCAAGGTGAAATCAACATGATGATATCGGTTTAGAAATACCACATGTGGAAATCAATTTGATTTATACCACTTGTAATAGGTGGATTTTTGAAGTATGATGCTTAACTCTGGGGACTCCATTTTCCTTGCAATAAGACTACTACATACATGATAAACTTGAAAAGGCATTAGTCTCAAAGCATCCAACTTGTAGAGTAACCTCTCCCTAAATTTGTGCACACAAGTATGGAATACTTGTAGGAGACATGCACATTGATTTTAGAATAAAAAATACCACTTGAAAGATGACATCACATGAATGTGAGAATCATTTTCGATAGTGATATTCGGGAGAAATTATCTACAATTTGGTCTTTGGCACATATTAGATGAACAATTGTAAAAACAAGCTATGTGTCGTGCTCCTAAATAATTTAAACCATGTAGGTTTGCTCCAAGGGTTAAGCATGAAACCGAGCAAGCCTACCATAAGATATACCTAGTGTATGCAAGACAAAAGATTAAACATGCAAGTGCAAACCTATGCATGAAAGGAACTACATGCTAATTGAAATTACAAGAAATTAAATCTAGTTACCTAACATGGGGAGAGGAATTTGGGTCCATATTATTCACTAAACCACTTGGCAATTAACATGATCCAATGTGATGCACCCCATGAAATGCACCTATACTTTGCCAAGTCTCCAAATTCCCCGAAGTCCATCGGACTTCTCACTTCCCTTTCGAGATCCAAACCTTTTTGGTGCTCTTCATATTGGAAATGATCTCCTTTGGCACCTAAATACGTTTGGCCCCATTGTTGGCTTGCTTATTCACCTTGATGGCCACCACCTTGTCATTTTTCTTCCTCTTCAAGAGATAAGGTATGGAGGCCTTTTTGTCCACCTTGTTGGTGTAGGTGTTGGAGAGCTTGCTTGTTTGCTTTTTGTTTTTCTCTTTGTTCTTAGCTCCTCCCCCATTCTTCACCTTGCACTCATAGGACTTGTGGCCTTCCTTGTGGCATACATAGCAAACAACAATTTGTTTTTCATCAAGCTTCTTCACTCCCTTGACGGTGTTATCTTGATGAAGTTGGGCTTGCTCCGTCTTGCCTTTCACATGAGTCAAGTCCTTGGTGAGGCGAACAACTTCTTGCTTGAGTTGCTCATTCTCCATTGCGACCTCTTGTGTGCATGTATCTACAATAACTTTCTCAACACAAACTTGGTTGCACAAAGGTGAGTCAAAACATAAATCATTGCAAGAAGTAGAGGCATCCTTTTTAGGTATGTCAAAAATTGAACCTTTCTTTTTAGGTGCCTCGGTGGGGGTTGTACTGACGGCTTCAAGATTAGCAACTTTATTAGTTAGCTCATCACAATGTTTGCACATGGTTTCCATTTTAGCAAGCAAACTTTTATAAGCATCTTGTGAGCTAGCTAACTTTTCTTTTAATTTTTAATTTTTCTTTACAAGTTGCTCATCATTGATTGTGCAATTATTTGTGTTTGCACTAGTCTCAAGTTGCTCAATTTTAGTAGATAGCTCCATATTAAGATTGGCAAAAGTTTCATATTGTTCAAGCAAAGTAGCATAAGCTTATTGTGAGCTATCTAATTGTTCTTTTAATTTTTCAAGCTTCTTTTGTTGACTAGTGCAAACTTTAGCAAAGTTAAGATTTTGTTGCACAATTTCATCATAAGAAGGTAGCTCATCATCACTATCACTATCATTGTCACTATCACTAGGGATAGGCTTTTTGTTACCTCGTGCCATAAGGCACACACGTGAGGTGCTTGATGATGAGTGCTTGTGCCCGCACCTCTTGTGGTGGTCTTCTTTTTCACTTGAAGAATCATTCCATGACCTTATTGATGTGAGGGCTTAGTTCTTGCACGCCTTCTTCTTTGTCTTGGGCATGGGCTTGTTTGGACAAACTTCCACAAAGTGCCCCAACTCGTTGCATCCATAGCATTCTTTCTTTCTTTGCTCATTTCTTTGATTGGTGAAGATGAAATCTTGAATTTGGATGGGCACACCCTTGACATTGAGCCTTTGGATCATCTTCTCCACCTTGTTGATAAGTTTGATTGATTCTTCATCAAGGTCGGAGGTGGAGGAGGAAGATTGATCATCATCGCTTGAATCATCATCATCATCATCTTTTTCTTCTTCTTCATCTTCACTTGAGGAGCTTGAGTTTGAGCTTGTCTCAACTTGCTTGCCCTTCATATTCTTTTTATCACTACATGCGAGAGGTTTGCCTTTACTTGATGAAGAGGCTTCTTCTTGACCCATCTTGCGCGACATTTCAAATGCCACTATCTTGCCAGTGACTATGGCCAGGGTCATGGTGCTCAAGTCCTCCATGTTGTGAAGGATGGTGATGATGCTTGCATATTTCTTCTGTGGTAGCACGGAGATGATCTTCCTCACGATGTCCGCATCATCTAGCTTTGTTAATCCTATTGAATGGAGCTCATTGAAAATTAGATTCAAATGAGAATACATATCACGAACAAGCTCATCATCATTCATTTTAAAGGAATCATAATTTTGTTTAGTAGACAATGTTTTTGCTCACGGACATTAGTTGTGTCGTCATGGAGCTCTTGGAGTTTTAACCAAATTTCATGTGCCGTATTTAAAGTGAACACTTGGTTAAACACATCCATGCTTAAAGATTCAAACAAGCAATTTTTAGCTCTAGCATTGAAATAAATTTATTTTTCTTCACTCTTTGTGGTTTTATCAGGATTCTTAATGGGTTTCATCCCATCACGATTGACTCTCCAAACACCCAAATCTACTGCCTCAAGGTGACAAGCCATTCTAGCTTTATAGTAGGGGAAGTTAGTGCCGTCAAAGTGTGGAGGCCTAGAGGTATCCGTCCTAACCACTCTAAATAGCGTCGGCTCAACGGCGGTGAAGCCAAAGGTCCAAATTGAGCCAACCGGCTCCGATACCACTTGTAAGGGACCATGATGCCTAAGAGGGGGGTGAATTAGGCAACTTAAAACTCTAACTCTAAACTATGACCTTTTTTCTATTCTTAGCAAAACCTATGCAAAAGATAAACTATCTAAATGTGCAACTACGGTTTTGCTAGTGTGTTGCTATCTCTACCATAAAAAGGAGTTATGCAAACAATATAAATATAGAAGCTAAAGAGCAAGGTAGAGATATGTAAACTCCCGTCGATGACTCTAGTATTTTTACTGAGGTATCGAGAAGCGTGCAAGCTTCTCCCTAGTCCTCGTTGGAGCCCCTCGCAAGAAATCCCTCGTAAGGGCCAAGCTCCCGGTCGAGTGACTTCGTGGATAGCCCTAGGCCTTCCCCACGCGTAAGTGGGTCTCCGGTGTGCCTTCCGGCAAGCCTCTCCCGGATAGCTCCCTGCCATCTTCACTATCAAGCTTCTGGCCGAACCGCCACCGGCCTTGTTCCCTCCGGTACACGGTGGCGGCCACACCACAAATGCGGTTAGTGTGGTCTCGCAAGACTACAAGCCCCTCCGATGTACAATAATGGTGTGCGCAAGCACCAAGTGATAAGAGGTGTGCAAACCTCACTAAATACTAGACCTAAACCTAGAGCAAGCGCATAAGTGGTGGTCTAATCAACCTAAGCGCTTCGCAAAGCACCTACGCTAATCACCTAATGAATCAGTAAGCACTATGCAAGTGGAGATCACTAAAATGGTGTATCAACACCCTTGGTATGTTTCCTCACTTCTCCACTACTCAAATGGCCGGTTGGAGCGTCTATTTATAACCCTCATAGAGAAAGTAGCCGTTGGAGGCGAAACCCAGCTTTCTGCTACTGATCGAACACTGTTGTCGTCCCGACCATTGGAGCACGTGCGTTGATCGGACTCTAGGCCGAATCCGGTCACACTCAATCGGACACGTCTGGTCGCGCTAGCGTCGCTCTGGAATCTCTCTAGACTCGATCGGATGTTGCTCCTTGATGCGTCCGATCGTCCTGCCGTCGCGTCCGGTCACGCTGAGAACGTTGTCGCGATGATGAACAGTGCCACGTGTGCGTCCGGTCACTGCTTTGCTCAGCGTCCGGTCATCGCGTCTGTTACTACGGTTGCAAGGGCAACGATCGGACGTGTCTGGTGCCTTCGTGGCAGCGTCCGGTCACCTCTTCGAGCTCATTTCTTCATGATCTTGCTTCCGGCTTAGTTTCCATCTTCGTGCTTGGACTTTGCTTGATATCTTGGGTCTTCTCTTGTGCTTCTAGGGTCTTGCTTATGGTGTTGATCGTGGGATCATCATGTCGTCTTTGTCCAAGTCACGTCTTGCACCCTATTGAACTACAAAACAATTACTTACAAATTTATTAGTCCAATTTGGTTGTGTTGGTCATCAAACACCAAAATCCAAAGTAAATGGGCCTAGGGTCCATTTTCCTTACAATTCTAAACCAATCAATTTTATGAGCTTAGGTCCATAAGTATATATAAAGTGTGGGTGTTAATAAGTTTTCTGATGAAGTCAAACCAGTAGGCAATAAAAGGGTCTACAATTCTAAGCGTGACTTCAAAGGGAGTTTTAAAAGATTTAAACTAAGAACATAGCCCACTATGGTTTAGAATTTCATTAAGTGGACAATTATGTTTATAAAAAAGGGTGCAAAAGTTTGTTGTCCTAATACTCTACATGGGTGAAGTTATGTTACGTGGCAATAGGAATGTCACATAAGAGTTTTCTACTCACCAAAATTTTTAATATGATATATTTTGGTGAAGCCTCTGAGTTTTTGGCTATTGAAATACACCAATATAGGACCAATTGAGTACTAGGACTATCACAAAAGGCATATCAAATGAATGCTTAAGTGATAGAGTTTGAATAACTAATGCCACGCCTGTCTATTTGCACAGTGCAATTGCATAACGCAGTAAGATTAATTATCCCAAATAATTCTAAGAATAAGTTACTAACAGTTGAAGAGGAAGACGTTCCATATGCTTCGGCTATCATTAACTTTAAGAATGCTCAAGTCAATACTAGTCTAGACTTGGCATCGAGATACTTGGCAAAAATATTAGTTTATTAATCCAGAATAGGTCCACTGGAAGGTGCTAAAGAATTTTAAGTTATTGACGAGGCACCAAAAGAATCATCATGTCACTTATAAAATTTAAGAATTAGTCGATTGCCAATTCTCTTGAGTATGTATAAGAAAGTGCATAATTAGATTATACCTACTCTTGCAGAAAAGGATAGTTTTATTGAAAGCTCCAAATATAATTAGTTTTTAAGATGAGCTCAATTAGTGGCATGAATACGAGAGGCCATGTGGCTTAAGAGATATTATTCCCCCAAAAAAATTGAGTATTAACATTCTGCTACAGGCCTACAGTTGAGTTGTAGTACTATTTTGAGTAACGACACATCAAATGCAGATGCCAAGCACATTGATTAAATGTTGTGAAAGAAAGAACCCAGGATCAAATTATGAAGCTTGAGAAAAATAAGAACTAAGCTGATGCAAGGATATTTGATTATTTGAGGCTTAACACTTATCCCATTTATGAGCGCGCAAATCAATTTAGGTTTCAGTGCAGAGTCTCTAACTTAATTTCTGGTAATAGGGCCATATACTCCTAATAAGTAATAAGCGTTCTAACAAGGTATTGCAGTGAACTATGGGTAATGGGGTCCCAGTGGTGATTAATGCTGCTGACGACGCATTGGTCTGGTATTGCTGTAGTACTGAGTGTGAACATAAGTGTAAGGCGAACATTAGTTGCATAATTGCATTAGTCGTTCGATCAAGTGGGAGAATGTTGGAATGTGATCGGTTCGGCTAATCCCGAACTTAATTACGAGACTAATTAAACGTTAAGTTTTTTTGGTCCACCCACTCGTCATTAATATCCAACTAAATAAGAACTGCCATGATCGGCAGCAACTCTTAGAATTCTAAGGGTTCAGCCCCCTGGCCCGCAACTCGATTATAAATAAGAGAAGCGCCCCTAGCGTCATTATTCTCTCTAATCCATGTGACTATTCACATAACAGATTAATTATGCGCTGGAGGGTCTAGGAAGGCCGTCTACCCACGTTCAGGTACTGTTGCAGATCTACATCACGTTCTTCACCAACTAGGAGCATCAAACCCCAAATCTAGTGAGGACTAAGATCTACTTCATCTACATGAACTTATACATCAAGCACAGAGGCATAGATGGCATCTACGGACTTTGGTTAGTCACTAAGATCTATTCCACATAAGTTTGAGTTAGTGATCTTGCTTAGGCTAAGATTAAGATCCTGTTATGTCTAAGTCTTATTTCAACAGATAGCTCGTCTTATTAACATAGATGTTAGAAAATATGTCTGTTTCCTAAAACACCTAACGAATTTTAGAGATGGTTATTTTATTTACAAAGATAACCAATGAATGAGTACCTCTCAAAATTGATCTTCAGAGACATGCACTTAGAAGGCTTGCCTCAGTAAATTAGCCTACGACCAATATCCGTAGACACAAATAAAAACAAGCAAACCCTTGGAGCCTCCTAAGTCTCTCTCTCTCTCCCCTTTGCACCCTCCTTCCTCTAGCCTAGCGTGGCCCTGCAAGCCTTCAACTGGTTGCGGACTCGCCTCCCTTTGGAGTGTCATGGTCCCATCCCCCTCCGGGGCATGGTGCGGCGGCCCCACTCGCCTCCAGCCGGTGCAGCTCCGTCTTCCTCCGATGTGCTGCGATCCCACCCCCTCCCATGGCTAGAGCTCATCTCGTGGGCGGGTAGGGGCTCTCTCAACTCTCTCTCTTCTTATCGCTCCTTGCCTCTCCTTATAATCCTACTCCCCTCAACTCTCGCTCTCTCCTTCTCACTATATATGCCTCTCCTCACAGATCCAGTGTGGAGAGGCGGCGCTGCCGTCAACCTCGTGTCCTAAGATCCAAGTGTGCCCTCCGGATCTAACCAGATCTCGTCCGTGACTATGCCAGTATGTCCGCCTCGTCAAGCATGTCCCCTCCCTCGCTCTCGATAGCGCATAACTCCTCCCAGTCACCACATCTGGTAAGTAGACGACGATGGACCCTGTGAGGGCTCAAATCATAGAACGACATGCATGGGAGGGCTGACTTTATCTGGTCCCTCCTGCGACCTTGTCACTGTATCATTCTGGTTACAATATGAGTCCTCCTCTCATATTTATGAGGACACCGGGTACGCTACCCTATACTGCCAAATACGACTCACATTCCTAAAGTAACCAGACTCGTTCATAATAGTTGGCACAAATCTAACTCTCAATGATTCTTGTATAAGGATTGTTAGAGCAAGATCAGCTAACATGAAAGCTTGTTCAATATTGTTTCTTTATTTTCAGGTCAATTGTCCATGTAACATGGGATGTACCATGGTTCACTTATAAGATATCAAATCATCTTCGTAGAATTATTTCACTAGGTCGCTGAATGAATAAGCAAATGGCCAAAATCGATCAGCTCATGCGGACCAACTGCTTGAAGTTGATGGGCGTAGTGTACTGGGCCGGGCCGTCATAGAATGCCTGGGCTCTGAGCGCCGCGGCCCGCTCGGTAGGGTGGATGTTGTCCCAGAAGTAGTACTGCCCGCGGTCTGCACAGAGCGTGGCGTTGGGCGCGCAGGCCGCCTCAGCGCCGAGGCGGCCGCCGCCGCAGCACGCGTCGGCGACGTCCGTGAACCCCGACGCCCGCGGGTGGGCGATGGTGTCCGCCATGAGGCCCAAGTTGTCGGCCAGGGAGTAGACGAGGCCGGGCAGCCCGGAGGCGAGGTCGGCGAGCAGGGACCGCAGCGCGGCGTTGAAGCCGTTGGCGAGCCGGTTCCGGTCCTCCGCGCACGCCCCCGTGGCGCCCAGCACCCGCGACACCGGCAGGCACCCGGCGAGCCCCACGTTGACGACGGCGAGCCGCCGCGCGCCCAGCGCGTACAGGCCCCTGATGGAGGCCGAATAGTTGGAGACGAGGCTGCCGTAGAAGGCGGCCGTGTCGCTCTGCAGGTCGGCGGCGCCGGACCTGTTGCGCGCCTGCTCCGCGTTCGCGAACGCGAACACGTCGTTGCCGCCGAAGAGGAGGAGGAAGAAAGACCTGTTGACCAGGGTGTCCACCGCGTCGGAGGATCCCGCCGCCGCGGCGATCTTGGACCTCGTGGCGTTGAAGTACTGCACCTGCTTCGACAGCGGGATGGTGCTGCCGGCGTTCTGCATCGTCATGCATTCATACATGCTTTTCAGCTTGTTTGTTGATTAACGTTAATTTCCTATGAATGCTATAGTACGCGAGGCTTGGAGCACACTTGTCCACTTTTTACCGTGGAGTCGAGGATGCCAGCTGCTCCGGAAGCATAGCTGACGCCAATGGTGAGAGCAGTGGGGACCAGAAGGCCGCCGGAGCTTGCTGGCGCCACCAGCGACAGGTACGGCGGAGGGCTGCTCACCAACCCTATGCACTTTGCTGCAATCCAACGTACTTATGTACTATATACTATACTCTATGGAAGAGAATATGCATAGGGCTACGGCGACCTACCAATGAAATCGGCGGTGTTGTAACCGTTGCTAAACCTTCCGGTGGGAACGCCGCCGGGGAAGTCGACGCCGTAGTAGGGCCTGTTGGCCCTGCGGACGTTCGCCCCCGGCAGGTAGTTGTTGTTTCCGACGTCCAGCGTCGAGTCGCCAAACACGTACATCGCCGGTGGCGGCTTCAAGACGCCGGCGGCGGCGCCGAGGACGTCCATGGATAGTACCATCACGAGGCACAGCACAAGACGCTCCATCATCGCCAGCTTGTTGTAGCCCATGGAGATCATATACATCTCTGGCTAATGCAGGTCCTTGATAGAAATGGAGTTGGAAGGGTACCACGTACGTACTTATATATTACTCCTAAATATACAACACTCGACTAGTACTTACTGATTAAAGTTACGGTGAGTATTTTGCATTGGTGTACTCTCTAGATATAATTGGTGTAGGGAAGGAATATTTCACCCGATTCTCGCAACAGCTTTAATCTAGGTATGGAACTACTCTAAACAACAGCATTTTTATAAACTAAGGTGCGTACGTGGTAATTTTGGACCTTAATTTTTAAGGTGTAAGCTTCATTTACTTACTAAGTATATAGTAAAAAAATGAGTCTGTCTACTCTACACATGTGTGTTTTAACATAAGCCAACACATGGTTGTTGGCTGTATGTAAAACACACATATTTCAACATAGGAAAAATCACATGTTTTTGGACTAGTTAGCACATGGTTGTTAGATGCCTAAGAAACACACGAATTGAAACACAGAAAAAACGTGTGTTTTAAAAGAATGCAACACACAAATTCCATCAGGCAAACAAGGCCCACAACTGTCGTTTTTGTCTTTTGCTGTTGTCTTCTGTCCAGGAATCACCAGATTCGATTAAAACATGCCATCTCGTAACAGCAGCAGCAGCCCATACCAGCAGGTTAGTAGTAAAAAACATGTACTGGTCAATACATAGAAGCAAAGCCATCATTCAATTAATAAGTAAATTTAGATTTTCCTATTCTAGATTCCCACAATGTGTGAACTAGTTTGATAGATCAGATAGCATCACACCAGTTTTCTCAAAGAGTGTGTTGCATAGAGAACGTACCTTCTACTTGAGACAACAGCAAAGGACTACTTCTGTTGTTGGACGGTCCTTTGGATCAAATGCTAATAGCTTTTCTAATAGTTTAAGTCCCAAAGGATCTGCAATGGGAAACTTCTGAGAAAATGGAACAGGGTCCTTTTTTCTCATGCTGCTCAAGTACCTTCTTGCTTTCTCATTCCGAACCTGAAAGTGAATAAAAAACAAGTTCAACTTTGGAGTCACTGAGCCATGAGACAAATAAAAATAGAGTTTCTTTGGTTATAGCACTATACCCGAGAAATTTTATCCATTGACAGTGTGCCTAGAAGATCAGTCAATCAAATCTAGCTGATGAACAACATTTTTACTAGGAAATAAAGGCTTCCTAGTCAACACCTCAGCAAATATGCATCCAATGCTCCAAATGTCAATAGCCGGTGTATACTGCATTATTTGGGGATAACAACAATTAAAAGCACATTCAGATTATAGACAGTTTGGCAATAATTTATATAAAAAGCAAGCATTCTTAATAGTAAGAAATGCTCATTTGATCATTGTAAAGCTGGAATTCAACAGGTTATTGGTTCCTATTTTCTATTTGTGCATAATAGGGACAAAAAAGGTAAATATCAATCAGATTGATCCATGCATACAGAACCAAATTGCAGAAATTACAACCTATTGTTCAAGCAAGCACAAATTGCAGAAGAAAATGCATCAATTAGTAGTTTCTAGAACTGCAATTCAGTTCTGCAAGCAACACTCTTTCCACACAGTATAATTGTAACATGAAATGTGCTTAGAAGCTATTAATTTGCCATAATAAAACAAGAGCATTTGTTTGTCATAATTTTAACATTCACCCTATGTACCTAAAGAACAGAAATTATGCCACACGTAATGATTCATGAAGATATTTCTGACAGTTTAAAAAAGGATACGAGAGCGTAAAAGGGAACAATCCGGCAGCTATGAACTTTTCACCTCATATATGCACTTGACAAATGCCACTGCCATTGTCAATTTGTTATTATGTTAACCACACTATGCCTATGGCTATGAGACTATGGTAGAATGCGCCTATTAGTCAGCACTTGGTAGATATGACAAAAAGGCACAAAATGGAACAAACCCAAAGGAGAGTTCTGCATAAACACCCCATGTGGTCACTTGGATTTTGAAAGGGTTCAACAGTAAAATGCAGAAATTTTCCTTTTTCTGACAATCTTTCTAGAACAGAATACAATGCAGAGAAACCAGGAAAGAGAGGGGGGCTGACATATATGTCACACATGAATTAACTTATCAACTGCAATCTGCAATTGTATAACCATCAGGCCTTATCAGAATTCACTATTTCCTTAGCACGATAAAGAAAATCAACTAGACCAATCTCAAGGTATCTAGACTTATAGACTAGCAATATGAATTCTAGACAGCCTGAGACCCTCATTTTCACTTGGCACTCAATCATCATAGGAGGAACACATAACCCAACCATTATCCTAGTACAATCAAGTGGGCATCAATAGACCGCGTCACCCAAGCATCCACACGCACCACAAACCACAACTCCCGATTCCAAAACAACGACAGAGAAAAACTTGCCTTGGGCAAGCACAAACCATAATAAACAAAAGGAAAATGTGAGTTAGCACAAATCACAAGAGACAATTTTTTTTCTATGGAAGGACAGAGACAAATATCTAAGATGTGTTGCCACAAATCACAAAAAACTATGAAAGGACAAGGACAAAAAGTGGTGTGCCGGCACAAATCATAATTAATAGAATTATAATCTGGAAGCAATATGATATTACAGAAAATATCATAGGCACAAATTAAACCCTTGATCGAGAACGAGCTCTTTCTAGAGGAGGGGAGAGATGTTATGGTTGGTAATAACTATAGGCGCTGTCCTAGGGGCTGATTAGGCGAGAAAGGATCAAGGGATCAAATCAGGAAGGCTTGAATTAGGGAGAGAAAAGAGTTCAATTAGGAGAGAATGAAGCTGTAATCTCCTTTATATGCAGTGGTTTTCTGAACATATGTTTTTTCTGCTTAATGAAATGTAAAAAGGAAAACAAAATAGTGAGAAAGTTACATCTAAAGACTGGATATTGCATATGTTGAACACCATAATTGCAGTAATTTAAGTGTGCAATTTACTACTTATAAATGTGCAATCAAGAAATGGATACTGCACACATATTTAAGTCTTTAAGGTCACATAAATCATTACAGAAAAGCATGTGACAAGCAAAATATTGCTAAAAACAAGGATTTGCATTCACTGGATAGTTCCCAGCAAAGTACAATAGATTCTTACACTGATGACTTTCAATAAGTGTAGGATCAGGAAAATGGCTGGTTCTTACACTGAAGTTGCAACCGCAACGTCAGACCCAAACGAATTATCGTGCGTTCAGATTAGCTGGAAAATATTCAAATTAAAAATGTGAAAAATATATACTGGGCCTCAGATTAGCATTTTGGCACCACTACAAAGTTTTTACCCTACCTGCTTCACAAATGCATTCTAAAGACACAAACATACACTAATTCTCAAGCCGAATTAGATCTATTCCTTAAAGAGAAGACTTGTATTAAAATAGAAATGAGATGCACTCCTTAAAAATGTACTGTCTAGTGCTTACACTGAAACAAAAGACCCATTTCTAGTCCCAAATAGCCTATCCAGAAGAATATCGATGCCCTAAAGCAAGAACAATTGCATGCTCTAAGTTAACTAAAATAGTGACAAAGTTATTTATAAAGGTCAGATATTGCACATGTTACACACCATAATTACAGTAGTTGAAGTGTGCAATTTACTACTAATAAATGTGCAATCAAAAAAATTGTATAACTGCATCCATTTAGCACGAACAACCTAACAACGCTATTTGGGATCTAAAAGCTCACTATCACAAGGGGTTCAACTGCTACAACTCTGGAAAAAAATTAGAATTCAAACATAAAAAATGAGGATTAAATAAGATCTGTGGTAAGATATTGATAGGAGTAAGTCCATGATCACGACACTAACATTACAGTGTTCCACCTATTAAGACAAAACAATTTGTTTTAATACATTGTTTAGTCAGAGAGAAAGAGAGGTGCCATTAGAGCTAAGTAAAAAATCAACAGGAAGGCCAGCACAAGGTGATATACTTAATGCTGTTTTCCCTGGCCAAGTGGCCATGGATGTTCAGGCCATTCTATATGAGAATGCATAAAGGTGTAAAAACCTGGATGATCCCCACATTTTATGCAGAATAGAATAAGATGATCCTCGATATCAATATAAGTGTCAAGGTAACAACAACAGACATTTTGATTGGCCAGTCTCCAACTCTCTATGTTTGGCCAATATTCATGATTTTATTAGTCAATCTGTCTACCAGGTAAACGCTAGTTTTCAGCCTCAGACAAATTAGATGAATCCCTGAAAGAAATATGCTTGCCATGTCGATTATAGTTGATCTACTGGACACACTACGAAAACTACTCCCTCCGTCCAAATTATAAGACATTTTGGCTTTTATAGATACATAGTTTTTGCTATGTACTTAGATATACACTATGTCTAGATGCATAGTAAAAACAAGTATCTAGAAAGCCAAAACGTCTTATAATTTGGAGGGGGGAGTATCAAATATATGCATTTGCAGTATACTCTCTTTCATAGTCCAAAATGCATCTAATGAACAGATGTAACAAAATCTCTTCTTCTTAATGCAATGACACGCAGTTCTCCTCTGTGTTCAATAAAAAAATTGTCTAAAATGCAGGATCTAGAGGCCAGAATATTTACTTCTTTCAGATTGATGAAATTAACACAAAACTACAAAAGAATAGTATACTGCACAGGAGTACAGGACAATCATGCCATGTTCAAGATCGAGTCAGAAACAATCCATTTTAGAATCACACATGAGGAGAACCACAAACAGTCAGCCTACTTAGATTTACGAAATCATTCAAGCATTCAACAGTTCAGCTGAAGTAAGAGCCTGCACTTTTCTAGCTCTACACTAGAACCACAAACAATCAGCCTACTTAGATTTACGAAATTCATGAAAAAAAATCAGCACATATCTAGACAACGCTGCCTAAACAAGGCATCAGAGCATTTAGCCCACCGAGCCCTGGGTGTGGATCAGTAACCATGCATAAGGTGTTTCTGACAGCAAGTCAGGAAATTAAACTAGCTATCCAACAGTCCCATAAAGGGGATTCCCAATACAAAAGTTCCATAGAGTGGGGGAAAGTTTGGTGCAATATGCAATAACATCTAGCATCTACAGTTGAGAACACATGCCATTTACAAGCCTACAGATTCAATAATTGAAATATACTGAAACTAAATGAAAAATAAATGAAAAGGATCATCCAAATAAATTATCTATACTGCATGTTTTAGTCCTCACCTGATTTAGCATCCACTTGAAGCCAATAGCTAAAGTGCACTCATTCTTGGAAGCACTACTGTTCCAATCCAAATTGTACACTTTATCCAAGGTATTTATTATAGAGGAAATGTTACTTCTCCTTTCTTTTCTAGAGAAAATTTCACCATTGGAGCTGACATTCATGTGGCTGTTAAGAAGGGTTTCAAACCAGCCACTTCCAGATCGCTGTGATGATATAATTGCAAAGAATTGGACAGCATTGCACTTGCACTCCTCCCTAGAAATTAAAATTATATTAGGCATTAAACAAACCAGATTGCTCAATCTGGCTTCAGGGCAAATCTCACCTGCTGTAAGTTATCGGTTGAGGATAATGCACAAATTGAACCTCAGAAGGAGGAACTGTGGACTTATTACATGGTTGCTCCGCAACCTCAATCTTGACGATTCTTGACAAGCCATCACTCCCTAATTGCTTCATACGCATTGAGCAAATAGATATCCCGCATAACATAGTCATAGCAAAGACAACCATTCTCAACGGGAGTGGTGATTTTTTCAGGGACTTCAAGTCAAATGCATTCTGCAAACAGATTCCGAGCAGTACAAAACCAATCAGAAGGTGCACAATGCATATTCCATTCAGTGCCAGTATATACATTGGAGCCCTTTTTTGAGGTAAGATCTGTCATTTTGTAACCTTGTGCTACAAAGTAACAAACCTTACAGCAAAATAACACAAACAAGAATATTTCTATGTTGGAACGAGGTGAGTTGAGAAGCATCCATTTGGCTACATCTATATAATAAATAAACAAATAAAACTTCAAGATCTATCTGGTCCTTCTTCCCAAACCCAGTTGTGTCCCCCAGGGGAGTTAAAATGGGCACGTACTATTCAAATCAGCTACGAGCCTTTACCAACATGGAAGATACGGCAAGGGATGAAAAGGGCCTTTTCTGTGAAGTACATTCTCAGATTCTGTCTCCGAACTGCCTTATACTAATGAATCTATCCCAACAAGGAGTATGACACCTTTCGTTCTCATTCTCATCAAGGAAGACAAAAAAAAAACTGGTGGCCAAAAATGCTGGAAGTACTAATAAAGAGATAAACAAATGCAAGCCGAGATGCATATTACAGCCGGAAGATGCAGTCATCA